>NW_026055993.1:0-169601 GCF_023758025.1 Alternaria triticimaculans | reverse complement strand
CCACCACCACCACCACCACCATTGCCCATGCAGCCCGCCACACCTGTCACCACACGGCCCCAACCTCGAAAACATCATGCATATACACCTGGCACATTCACCCATCGGCAGCAATTGAGCCTTCGGCCGTCATGAGCAGATGAGGAGGTGCGACCACACCCGGGGCTATCAGGGCAGCTGGAGCGCTTGTGCCGGTATACGCGACCCTTCTCGGACAAGTGGCTGTTTGAATGCTGTAAGGCTGTGCCCGTGTGAGATTTCTATCGCGTCGGGACGAGAGCGGTACATGCAGTGCTTGCGCTGATAGCCACAGCCGCCACTGGTTTGCGAACCGCGTATGAGTGACGCCATCTTATGTAGCTATATCGTACACGTATCGAGCGCAATGTACCTGAACAGCGACCGCGCGCCAAATGTGCCCACCGGCGAAGACGATCTCAACTGCTGCCATTCTCGGTGAACCCAGCACGAGGCCGACATCAGGCTTCAGACACACACCGACAACTCCAACTTCTCCGAGGAACAACACGACTGCTGGCGTCGTTATAAACTGATATGCACAAAGCTAGCTGCGAACAGGCTGAGCGCTGACCGTTCTCTCCATGGACAACCTCGCATGCGCACCGACTGGGCAAACTGTTAGCCTGACCACAGGCCAGTGTCTTCACGTGTCCCTAATCGGGGCTACGAAAAGCGAAAAGTAGGACTATAACTGGTTGAAATTTGACTGTGACCCTTTTACAGCTCAAGCTGCTTCTCAGCGATTCATGATGCGTGTGGCGGCATCAAGCGTCGACAACTAAGCGCCCTCCGATTCAACTTAGGAAAGAGAAACAGGAAAGGAAGATGGTGTAACGATGGTCGAGACCCTCTAATCTGTCTCTAAAGGCGCGGTAGGTTGCGCCGTCTCGACTAACAGGTGCCGTAGTGTCTGCCGTCGCACTATGGGTATCTCTCGACACACGCAAACATAGCCATCTTCTCCTTGTAGGCCTTACAAAGGGAGTACGTACGCTATATCTGCCTAAGGACTCTTTACTTCGCCTCAATATAAAAGCTTCGAGACGACCAATGCCATCCTAAGGTAGGTAGGCCGATGTCTTCCGAGGTTTAGAAAAGCATAAAGGCTTGTCAGCAGCCCCATACGTCATCTCTAGTACGTTGATTAGGGGCGCTAATTAAAAGGCTATTGGCACAGTACACTGGCAAGTGGAGGTAATGAGAAGGACGACCAGCCTGTCTCTTCCAGCCTAGCGCTTTCGACCGTGTGTTCACCTTGCCCTTAAGGAGCGCCTTCTTCCGGTTATAGACGCCCTTGTGGTATCAGGACGCGTTTGTGCCCAAGTCTTTGAAGGCCTTCACGTTCCAATCGCACCGTCTGGGTTTGCCTCCATAGGAAACGGAGGGAGCCATTGTAGCATAGCTTGATCAGCCTGCGCGAAGCTGCAGCAGAAGCCAGAGATCAGCTCAATGTCGCACCGCTTCCCAGCCTTTTACTTCCTACGACTTGCGCATTCGATACAGTAAGTAAGTCGTAGGATTGCTTAATCTTGCCCATTGCGCATGTCACGTAGCCAAACCGATCCAGTCTTTCACCCCCTAGGGCAGAGGTTGTGTTGTGCCATCACACCACGTGCGGGTAGCCGTATATTCAGGGGCCGATGACCTGGAGCCGACAAGTGCTTCAACGCTTACTGAACTTACCATGCTACTCTCACGCATCCTTCTGGATTTGGATCCACGGCCGCTCTCTTGTGCCGACCATCTCATGATGCAGTACACGGAAAACGCAGGGTGACGAGCTTGCAACATGAGGTTTACTGGCTAAAAATGGGAACATTTCCAATGCCAGAATCTTGCGTGGGGCTTCCAGAGACCGTTCGAGTGATGAGCCTTGCCTCTAGATCTAGCACGAATTCAGTTAAGCATCTGAACGCCATTCCCGTCCCCGTCATGCTGTGAGCTTTCTGTCCTAACTTTACCATGTGCTTTCCTTTCATCCATAGGCATCAGATTCTATCATGATGATACTTGGCTGTTTCGACCATCAATTTCTTCTCCATGCCTGACTTTCGGATTCTAGCTCAATGAGCTCGTCGCGCTTACATGGTCCTCGCCGTCTGCATTGTGTAGTCGATATTCGCCACCAAAAGGTTGCAGCAACTTGTGCGTAGAAACACGGTCGACTATTCAGTGTAGTGCATCTTGATTCAGGAGAGTTTCTTGGTATCAGCCATCCAGAACATGAGAGGGCGTATCTCATTTGGTCCATATTGCTCGACATCCTCCAAGTCTTAGTCAGAAGAGCAGCACGGAACTTCTATAAAAGCTTGCTTAAGTAAGAGTCATGCTTTGCGCAAAGTGATGAAGACAGTCTTGCGAGGACGGGGTAGGCAATAGATGCGGAAGTGCGGCTTGCTTCCGAGCAAACCAACGAGATGACGTTGGCTGCTACACCAACGCAAGAGGTATCAGGAGATCACATGCTACATTTGTCCTTGAGTACCATTACAATTATTTTCCTGTTCCGTCGCACGCTACATGTCTTCTGATCGAGAAAGCAAAAACGCCAACGCCAACGCCAATGAGCACCTAACGCCGTCTCTGCCGTCGAATTCGTCCCCATTCGCAATTTGTATACCTTTCAAACCCCTCACCCCTTCCAGCTTAGGTACTACCCGAACTCGCGCATGGCATGTCAACCTCTCATCCAATCTAGCTCGTACTGCAGGCTTCTGGACAAACAACCCACCAACGTGGTGGGTAGAAGGTTACTAGTCCCACGTCCACCCGTTCCTTGATGAGCACACATGGTGGCGGATGTCGTACACGGGAAGATGCCTCCGCTGAGGGTCATGGTTGAGGTCAGAGCGCGACATGACGGCTTCATCGTCGCCAGATCCAGGCCCAAGTTCAGACTCGGTGCTGTCGGTACCGAGGGACTGATTTACGGATGGGCCGTGATGGTCATGAGGGGTAAGTGGGCCATTGGTCGGGGACGAGACCTCTTCTCCATAGTCGTTAACGTTCATTGATTCGAATTGCTGAAGAAGGCCGGTGTTGGATGGTGTAGGCACCGCGCTGGCATCGACTTGGTTTTGGACTGGTTGGGCGTCCATGTCGTCGGCGTAGATGAAGTCGTAATCAAGTGAAAGCGTTGAAGGCTCGTCCGTGTCGCCCTCGTACGCAGCCATCTCCGCATCACCAAGCTCGAGGATCCTGGCATTGTCTTCAAAATCTGACTGTATGAGCACGTGGTAGAGATTGTAGGTTTCATTGGTGGCCCCACCGTTTACTGCTTGAAGGTATTGGGTTTCGCCCTCGTAAAGAGTAACTTCCTCGTCATCCGAGGCGTGCATGCTGGCATTGTCGGCAACCTCTAGATCGGGTAACGGCTCCCGAATAAGGTCACTCAGATTGAGGGAGCCGATGCTGGCCCCGTCGTTGACAGTCTCTATCTCCTGGTTTCCATGGATCAATCGGTCAAGGTGCTCCAGGGTCGCGGACAATTGATCCATGATGGCCTGCGGGCACGAAGCGCGCAGCTGTACCGCGATATCCTTCAGGTTCGTATGAATGATCTCGAGCGAGACCAAATCAAAGGTGGGGTACCGAGTGGTGCCATCCTGCACGAAATGCGAGCTGCTCGCCCGGGGGAAGTGTTCGATCAGGTCGTTGGTAACAGAACAGCCACCGGCCCAGTCGCCAGGAGCGACCCATGTGCCGGCATCGATGTTTTGTACAAGGTCCTCAAACCGCGGATGACAACCCCAAAGAGTGAAGGGCGGGCTTTGTTCGTCCTCGTCATGTGGTGGCATGTGACACCGAGAACCACCTTCGTTGGACAGCGTGAACAGCTCATAAACTAATCACCCAGCAAGATATGTCTCCACAGCGAGATACGTTCATGACATCAAGGGGTATCGAATCGCGGCTTATCCTAGGCAAAGAGCCCCCCAGCACTGGTTCCACAATGACCGCCCATGCGGGATGTCCGCTTTGCCGCATCCTCGCTTGTGGGTGTACGAACCCGGTGATCGTTGTGGGGAGACTCGGGGCTTGAGACTGCAGCCGTTCATAGAGAGGGCTCGTGCCTGGGACTGCGATTAGCGTTGAGAATAGAATTTCTGCGTAGTGGATCGAGAGTTCGATTCGGCATACGACATTACCATACCCAAAAAAGCGAGACCAGCTTACCAACGGACGATAATACTCTTCATGCGAAACCTGTGTGGGCTAGTACAGACGCACGAGAGTCGATTCCAGCGCCGTGTGATCGCCTTATCGTGTCAGCTGTGAGTGGGTCTTTGACCAGATGGAATTTTCGCAATCTGACGCGTCGCGAGCAGGTTGTGCCATATGATAAAGGACGCTGTGAAGTAGCAAAACAATGGACGGACGATAAATATCAGGCGAGTGCCTGGACCTGTGTCCGGGCTTGGGGCGTTCGCGGTCAGCGCGGGGCCGCGCGGGCCAGCCGCTAAACTGTAAATCGGAGTCTTCAGAATGGGGTAGATGCTGCGCAGCGCTCGAACGCCAACACATGAGCATCGTAGCAAATACACCTTGCCGTCCAACATGTGGCGAAAAGATCCCTCAGGCTCGAGCGCCAAAGACAGAGAACAAATCAGGCGTGGGGGGGTTCCGCACTGGTAGCCCACCCAGATGGACCCCGGAGGTTAGCTTGGCACCTATTGGTTGACTTCACCCCACCTCTCAAGCTCTTTGATGGCAGACGACGGGCGCGCGCACACTCACAGCGTCCAAGGATGACCCGCTACCATGGTCAAGCACGAGCGTGTTCACAACGCCCATGGCAGCGGCATCTCAGACACTCGAGTCGACGCAAGTCCGGGCTACAACCAAGCTGTGGTAAGTTGTTTCGAAAGATATGAGGCTGATCAGTCCGTACTACTGGTCTACGTCAGTACTTTTGATCCGCGAAACATCGACCTTGGCGATGAGAGTGAAGATGAGCTTCTACACCACACCAATATCTCGGGAGACGAAGATTCCATCACCTTCCACATGGTTACGCGTGAGGCAGAGACAGGTGCGAACGGACGGGGAAGTTGCAGGCGACGAGCCCAGTGGCGCCAACGGTCGAATGGCGAATATCGTGACGTGGAAGCGTTCCAAGGTTCTGACAGGCACTAGGCCGGCAACGAAGCACCTTCACAACGAGCGGTCGTATGTTTTACCCGATGAGTCTAGTGGTTTGAGCGTCTTTATCTACGAGCATTCGCGCACAGATCCGAATGCATTCCGTCACACCATGCAAGCAAGCTTCTTCTTTGCATGACACCACCTATTGCAGCCCCGAGCATGAACACGTTCTCCAGAACACCAGCACGGACAGAATCTGTTCCGATCCTCTTTCCGTTTCTCGTCATTGCCCTGCTTCACAAGCTTCTCCCAACGGTCAAAGTCTTTCTGCGACGGGATTTTACATGTCTTTGCACAAGCGCAAGATAAGACTTTGCTGTCCTTTAGCTGCTTGATGAGGTTTGCGATGCTTTCCAGGTCGCTAGAAGAGTACACCGGATGTTGTAATCGACGTGCGTATTCCGCGCTCGTATCTGTCGGTGCCCCATCCTAAACATGATAATACAACGCATCTAGGTAATTGCAGAATTGCCAAGGTATGTCTTTATTTGTAGCCATTAGCGACTGGATAATGTAATTGATGTTCTTGATAGTTCTGCCAATGTCGGCTGCTGACTAGATTATGCCTCCTCGTGCAATAGAGTCGTCCAATGTAAGGACGCAGTGTACTACCGGATGACTAGGTCTCATGATGAGTGTGTCGCCGGGGCGGAGAAGAATAATTTCAACATGTTCAGCAGCTGGTCTCCACTGTGCCCCCGAGGTTTCTAGTTCCTTCTGTTCTTTTTCGGTCCATGGTCCAGTATATATGAACCAGGCACGGAAGCCGGTGATGGTTGTCAGCCACGTTCCATTTAGTACATCCAGGTGCCACCCAGAGAATGAAAACCGCTCTCCATACAACACGAACTGAAGGCAGGCCTCGCAGTCGATTGTTCGCGTCTTTGTCTCTTTGCCTCCGGCTGGTCCAAACTGAGATTGTTCGTCGAGATGAACCTGAACCTTGAGATCATTGAGCAAGCTGTATCCAAGGTCCCGAAGACAGTCTGGCCCTGGTACGACGTGCTCCAGAGCTGCTCCGGAGATGCTCAAAAGGTTTCTAAACTCGTCGGAGGTCGCGCGCCTCTCCTTTGACATGCGAACTTCGTATCGCTTGCAAAAGTCTTGAGCGGTCATCTCTGAGGTACTACCGCCAATAATCTCCCAATTCTGGTACATCAAACCCACTTCGCGGTGCTGTGCGAAGCGAAGGAAAGCTGCTTCAGCATCTTGGAAACGTTCAAAGGTATTGGAGATCCGCAAAGTCGGTGTATGCGCGTTCAGAGCACGACCTTGTTTGAGGAAAGTACCGAGTTCCTGAGCAGAGGTGGAAACCCAATGGTTGCGAGAGAGGTTCGAGGCGCTATCTAGGGAAGCCGGCTTCTCGCCGATGTCATGTGGCTGATCTGATGCAAAGCTTTGTAGAGCTGGAAATACTGCTCGCAGCATATCGATCCCAGTCTTCCAATGAGCGAGATTCTCGCCTTCGCGATCGGTGTAAGGGCCGCACAGTAGTTGTCGGAGCACACCTTGGAGAAACTGGCGGTCATAAGAGATGGACTCTGGGACGCTGGACTCGGCAGACCTTCGCTCAGGTAGAGGTGTGTCGTTGGGATCGCAGGAACACGTGTTGTGTTCGGTCTCGTCTTCGCCGACGGATGCTCCATGTAGCTGCTTTCCCTTACAGTTTGCGCGATTGCTGTCACATACAACCCGCCGCTTTGCCCGCATTCACATCACACGCCGCTGCGTGCTTTTATGCCAACACGAGTATCCCTACATGCCCGTCCGTATCCCCGCAGCCAGCTCTCGATTGCCGCACCCGACAAAGCCTACATGATACCTCCGCTTCAAGCACTACGACGCACGGTATGCCCTCATCACGACCACGATATGAGCACGACCATGTCATGCCCCATCTTTGTGCATATCACGGGAGCCGTGGCAGGATGGGTGCAAAGCCTGTAGGTGAAGCATAGTCTGGGCAGCTCATCAGACATCTGGAGAGAGTTCGTGACGCTTGGGAAGCGGGGTGTCTGGCTTGAAAGGTGTGCTCTCGTTCCGGACAGCGCTCTCAAACGACGTCGGCTGGATGCGCAAGTAACGATGGGGCGCGCGGTAAGCTCTTCGTCCCGTCGCAGGACTGTTTGTTCAAAGCCAACCACCACGTCCTAGTGCTGCTTAATGCAGCAAACCCCTTTCTTTTTTACGCTTCAAGTGTGCTAGCAATGCAAAGTCGACTCTGTTCATATGGAGGCACGGAGGAGATATCTACGGTTTGCGTGTCGACACGCTGTCGCCGACCGCGACACAGGGTCCTCGATACATGTCGTGTAACATCTGTCGTGTATGATGCTGGCCTATGTGCAGTCGCTTTTGTACGCGCACTGGAGAGCTCACCAACCGCTGATGGCGATGACTAAGATTCTAGTACCTTCTCAGTCCCTATCAGTGAAGCATTCGTGAATTCGTGGCGTCGTGACTCTTTGATCCGACCAGCTTCTTCCTCCGATTAGCGTCGCCTTCCATCGAGCCATTCTTGTGATACTATCGCGTCTTCTGTCGTGCAAGCGCAGAACTCGATTCAGGTTCTTGTCGTTGCTCCAGTGTTCTACTGGAACGTAGGCTCTCTGTCAAATTTCTCCCTTTAGCTCAAGATCTCCTTCAGTCTATGCATCTACTTCTTTGTCACCAATTATAGAAACTTGTCTATGAGTAGAGCGTAAACATCATGATGGCGTTGATCAACATTGTCTCCACTGCCGTTACCGATAAGCATGTGACAGCTCAGCCTTTACATCTTGGTAACGGGGCAAAGATCGTGCCAGGCTCACATCTACATGTCATGAGCAATTTATCGTTGAAGAGGAGACTTGTTCGTAGAAGTCGGTGTCGCAATGACTCCCGCAACACACACGAGATACACGATGACTGAATCCGCTATTTAAATAATGGAAGGGATGAGAAAGAGGTTATCACTTGATGCGCACGTCATGGACTGCGTTGTGGAATTCACCCATCGTATGTGGACACCGCGATATCATATGAAAGTTAAACTTCTGTGACAGTCCCGTCATGGTATCAGGTCACTCATGATCCGCGAGTCGCGCCTTTTGAGCTCAAGTCGAACTCTGGGTATCGTGTAACAGAAAGAAGCGTGTACCAGGCCGCCTTGATGACGAGCCAGTAGGGTTATAAGCGTGATTATCACCCACACGCGAGAGGCTGTACGCCCGACCCAGAGGGTCCAACCACCCTTCAGCTCTTTCTGATCTCGCCAATCTGTATGTTGCCAGGATCATCGCGCCTCCGCTTCTTGAGAGGGGGTGAGCCACGTGCAGGGGCCGGTGAAGTGGCAATCGTGGCGCTGGGGCTGCCATGCTCGCTGAGATTCTCATCGACATGGCTGAGGATATCAGAATCGCCCTGGTCCTTGTTGTTCCCATCGGTGCCGACATCCTTAGAATCAGAAGTGTTGGAATCACTATCCGCATCGCTCAGTTCCGAGGATACATACTCCAGCCTCCTTTCAGAACGCATCTTGTCGCTATACTCGTCTACGATGCGTGAACAATTTTCTGCGTCCGAGAAGATGTCGTGAAGCTCTTGGTGCGTAAAGTCCAGCTGTAGAGTATGAAGATCGACTGTATCTGGCTGCGCAGAATCGGCTACAAAGTCGGCTACAGAGAACGGGATTTTGGCGTTTGGCGAGATGACACCATTAGCATCTCGGAACTTGACACGAGTGCCGGCGTCTATAACCGCTAGGTTCTTGTCCTTGACACGAAGACGAAACACTTGGTAGGTGGCCCAGTGAGGCTGTTCGCGCAACACGCGTTGTTGCTCAGGCGTACGATGTTCAAACTCAATCCCGACGAATGTCTTGGTATTGCCTGCAACTCGGTGTTTGATGTCAGTGTATATCCCACACGTAGTTTACAAGCGATGTCACTTACCCTTCCTGCGAGCTATATAATCATGCGCTGCTCGTCTGAGATCCATGTGACCATGCGAAATCTCAACGACGAATCCTGGGAAATTCTTGAGTGCGTAGTTGAAAGAGATACAAGGCGTGCGAAGGGACTGACGGCCAATATGTGTTTGAATCCGGCCGAAAAAGTTGATATCGTTGAGGTACGAGCATGCGAGCGTTCTATGATCTGGATCAAGTATGCTTACACCCAGTTCAACGTCTTTCTTCACACCGTCCAATTTCTCACACAGCCGGGAACCAAGGTTTCCCTTGGCCAACTCGTAAACCGCGTAACCGCGCATTTTGATGGTAAGAGATCTTGTGCGGTCATCGTAGTTGTAGTAGACTTTGTCGCCTGCCCAACCAGCAGTGTGCCGGTTTAGATTCTCGCTCTCCACACATGGTTCGAACAGCTCATTCTCCAGTGAAGGCCAGTCTCGACGTCGAACTGCGACGGCGAACTTATGATCCCCATACTGGACCGATTCTTTGCCGTCGTGAAGTCCCTGGATGAAGTCGTAAATCTCATGGTATCTCGGTTTGGGCAAGAGGTGTGGCACCGGTAGCGTCGGGGTGTGTGAGGAGGGTTGATCGAGGGGCCGGTTGGATGCAGAGGAAGGTAACAGCTGCTCGCTGCTCGCCATAGACCTTGTCACGCGCATGGCGGAGAGTGTCGCGGAGTCAAGGTTCAGTTCGCAATCGCAGATTGTGTAGTCGGTGGCTTGGGAATAGCAGCACTCCTAGTTCCGGTGCTAGGCAACAGCGCCGCGCCCTGTCGGTGGGCTAGCGCGCCCGCGAGGCCCTCTAGGGCTAACCCCGGTTGACGGGCAGCGAATGTAATGTGTGAGCCTCAGGAAGCCATTTGGAGGCAAGTGAGATTGATCAGAAGCCAGTTCACACAGTCACGGAGGAAACTCCAGCGACGCAAAGGAGAGAAATGAAGAGTAGTGAGATGTATGTAGAAGAGGATGGGAGGGTTCAGCGCGTTCGAGAGCTCTAGGGCTGTTCTTGCAGCTGCACCAGCTGCAAAAGATTGTGGCACGGCGCGGATCCATGCAATTGACGGCTTCGAGCCCGTAGCATTACAGATTCGAGTTGCAGGAGGCAACAGGTGAGCTCCTAGATCCTTCAACGTTCGGCTGGACGTGTGTTATCATCGCGCCATATAGTGGGGCCGCCACTGTCGCAATGAGCCTGAGCTGCCGCCATGCGACGACAAGCTGTGGATGTGGAGGGATGTGCCCGACCATGGTGCAATAAGCTCTCGGCTACCCCAGAGAGAAAATGGCTCGTCTGACGACCATGTTGCTAGCTAGCCTTTTCGCGAAGAGAACCACGACGCTCGGTTGCTGGAGCTCCACGAAGGCCTTCTGCCGTGTCATCGGCTACAGAGCCTGGCGCTGCTCGAGCTTTGATGATGATGTAATCCAACTAGCTACCGCCGGATCCGGTGTGAAGTGGAACACACGATCTGGTATTGCCGTAGAAGCTTGGGTCCAAGCAGGCTCGTGCCCATTGTTCGCGGATCGGTGAGATTGGTCGAGGCGAGTGGCGGAGTGACATGTCGCACTTGGTTCCACGCATAGACTCACCAGAGAAAGCGAGATCGCGTTCCGCTAGCCGGTGCTTGCTAGTACTTCGCAAAGACTTTCCAGGGTATCCTCATAGCCCTGCTGTCATCCGTGACCGCCAACGGGCTGGAACGACGCGCCTGGACACGGGGCCGTTGCAGTGCGACAACCGTATTCAAGAGCTGGGATGGGGTCCACTCGGACCGGGGCCGCTGGAGTCTCGGCAAGGCCTTCCTGCTGCTCATGCCAGTCGAGGTTGTGACCAGCTATTCACCACGGCGCGACTCGCTCATGATGTGTATGGAGTGTGGGCGATAAGGAGACGTGCGTTGAATGGTGAAGCGATGGGACGGGGAAATCGCGAAGTGGTGCTCAAGGCTGGAGAGGTCAGCATCCCATTCGAGAGCCTTCGTGGTGAGACGTACCCCGGGCCGCTTGATGCCTCTGGCGATGTTCTCGCGCACCTATCGAGCTGCAATGTCCAGGGCGACCGTGTTGCTGAAGGAGTCGCTCACTCTCGAGGCTCAGATGCAGGTCATTCGTGTCTTTCAGAATCTAACACTATGATTGCTGCGGCACAGGTGCTGGCTATGCGTTAATCGCGAGACCGGTGTTTGGTTGCAGGTAGTAGAGGGTGTGCTTAACGTGTCGTTGTGCCGGAGGGAACGTGCGCATATCCCCGATAAACCAGATGACCGAGCTCACGCCGAAGCTTGGGGGCGTGGGGCTGAATGTTTACGCCTCTTATGACTCGGCTGCTACCACTGCCCCCGACGCGCTCTTCCGTCGCCATCGTTAGCTCTCAGCTCATAGGAGAAAAGCTCAAAGCCCTGGAGATCGTGTCGTTTACGAATACCATCTTTGGTTCTCCTTTGCCTCTAGCGTGCGACAGTGTTCCAAGTGTCCAGACCATTTCGATACGAGTTCATCAGACTGCACAAACCCTTACCAAGTCCCAGACACTACAATGGCGCATCGCTGGGTAGGGCCAGATCTATCAAGAGCTGCAGTTGGGAGTGTCTTCTCTAGCAACCGTCCTAGCTCGCAATCACCGCTTGCTGGCAAGACGGTAACCCGTGGAAAGCAATGCTATGCGAAGTGGACCGGCATTGATGATGCCCTCGACTGCTCTCTACTGTACGGTAAACGTAGATATACTCGCAGAAAGTGCAGGGATCGAGGCACATGTCGATGGCGAGCACCCGGGTATGCATGGTGTGCGACTATGCTAGTACATGTTATGCCAGTTGCCGTGGATGTAAAGCCTCGCCTTACTAGTGTAGTTTGATAGCCAACATTAGAGAAGCTAGGAAGTACTAGTCACGTATGTGCAGCGGCCACCTGCCTTGTCGGACCATGATCGAATCGGAACAACCTTCGCTGCTACTATTCGATGTGCTAGACCTAGACTGACACAGTTCGCTTCACACGCCGCCGGCTCGTCGGGGCGAGTGAGTGCATCTTCATAGCCATGGTTTCAGGGGTCATTCGGATAGTGGCGGGACTGTAGTCATGAGCAATATCAAACATAATGGACAGCATTTGGCACGTCATCAGGCGCCCTATCTGATGCCGGCACAGACCGAGTAAATGCTCACATACGATGGAAGACATGCGTCATGCGGCTGCGCGCACAATCACTGTCAAGGCCCATGATATGTTGACAACTCGATCGCGTGTAGAAGAACCTCTCGACCGGATTCGCTGCAAGTTCAACAAGCTCACTATCAAGTGCGATGATGCGTCGTCTGAAACGACGATAGCGGTAGACGAGCAACAACCCTTCTCAAGCAGAGCACAATATTAGAGATGCTTCACCCCCTTGAGGCTGCATGCACGGTGTACGCGAGGTAATTTACCAAGGGGCGAACACCAAAGCGTTGTCGAGCGCGTGAACTCTTTGACAACGTCTTCTACCTTTTCCGAGATATCGTGTCCCTATTGGAATGTATTCCAGATATTATGGCGCAGCGGCCTGTTTTGAGCGCATGCGCACAAAGACACTGCCTCTGGACAGCCCGCACGAAGTCTCGACCACCGTATGAAAGACTGCGCTAGAATCCGCCGCCATGATAGTCATGCGCTATCCAGTCGTTGTACGATGATCTTGGGAAAAGATCGTGTCTCTATTGTTCATTAAACAGCGCAACTCGTTGCCGCCACGGGCGGGCAGGAGTGCTTGAGCCGGCTATAGGCGTGTGAGCCTTTCTCGCGCTAACTCGGGAAGTGATCACGTCCAATCAACAGTACTTGATCTATCCGTATATCGTTAGAGAATTGTAAGAAGAGTCAAACAAAGCCCAACCCGTTGCGAATTGTATTTTGAGCGACGTGCGATACTGGGGAGATATCAGAGGCAAGAGGCTAGAAAAGACAGCGTGTTGTCGACTCACTGGACTGGCCGAATCGAATAGAGCGGGCCTAGGTGTTCAGATGGATGCAAGTGTGGGAGGTGACTGGAGTCAAGATCTCAGGCGGCTCAAGGGACAAATGATAGGCCAGTGGCGTGACGGCGACCAAGAAAAGCGGACATGATGGAAGGTGGATAACGGCGACGCATTGGCCAAGAGCCTTGTGGGCTTCAGTGAACCCCAGATATCTAGCAGGCGTTATCCCTTTGCGTTGTCTTGTAATACACGAGTCTCAACGGCCGCAAGGTTCAATATCGCGTTGAAGTTACTAGTAAACGGAAACATAGCAAGGATGCCGTGGCGAGCACAAGTCACAACACGCGCGTTACACAGCTGGATCAGCGAGATTGAGATGAGAGATGCCACTGCATTGTGTATAGATAATAGTGGCATGCTGTAAGAGACGCGTCTATCACTGCAAATACCGGATTGCTAGCCGTGAATAAGGAGCTCGTGATCTCTTGCAGTGCCGGAGGTCGGAGGGCGAAAGTTGACCTATTCCAGAGCCAAGGGATGGAGCGCGTGGCGATGCCGATGGTGGGGCACCCAAGGTCACCAGATATGCACGCGACAGGTGCGAGGCCAAATGCAGTCGTCGGTGGTCGCTAGACTCAACAAGGAACCGTCAGTATAGTCGCCAATCATCCCCCTACCTCGTCAGAGTTACGTTGAGCCGCAGGATTACACATCTAACGAAGAATTTCCCTAGGAACATCAGGGGCTTTGGCCGTAGGTAGTAAGGCTGTGCGTAGGCGACGCGGGTCAAGCAATAAGCCCTAGTTGCGGTGTTGATGCAAAAATAGGAACCATCGTGCGTAGCGGTGGAAAGGGACGAGGAGACTCGCAATAACAGCTAACTCTAGGCCAATGTTGTCGTACAGTGACGTCTGCAAGCCCGAGAACGAGCGAAAGACCCTGACTTGCCGCTCGCAGATGATTCCGACGGCGTCGAATCAGGGTGACGACTTCTTGTTCCACCCACCAAGTCTTCGAAAGCGGAGTGTGTTCCCCAAGTGCACGGCAAAGGTACTCGGCGAGATCGTCCCCGGCCCAGGTCCCGCCCCAAAGAGTAGGAACTATAATACTCTGTCATCGTCATCCACGGGTACAGTGCGAGATGGACCTGGTTGACCCGCTGCGAACTCGGCCTGGTGGGTTGTACAACCAGATATCGGACTGCCTTTGCAGGTATCTCAATATCGACCGCCGGGTAGCGGTGTTGTAATCCTTGAGTGGTGCGACGTGCGTACCCAACTTCAGCCTATCCTGGTGTTTTGGATGTCGCCAACAACGTCATGGCCCTGGAAGACGGAGGTGTTTGATGAGCGGAAGGCGTGCGAGAAGCTTGCCAAGTCCATGCCAACAAAAACAGGAACGATTGCGCAGAAGGAACCGCGGCCGCAAAAGAGCCCAGATGAGATTTGAGACCAAGCTTGACGTCCAAGTCTGCTTCTCGAATCAAATGCTGCGGAGCGCGTGCCAAAGAGCGTTTTCTAGATTGAAGCCTTGCCGAGCCGGCTCGACATCGCGTGCAGACACTGTGGGGTGTTTGGAGGCTTTGCATGTCGCGGTGTCGTTCAGGGCAGCCGGCGTCGGCTGCCTCGTTCTTTCGTGCTTTCCAATGACCAGGCCGGGTAAGTTTGTTACTCGTGAACGCCTACTGCTGCAGTCGCGGTAGTCCCGCCTGTTATATTGTGGACATGTGTATGCTGCAGCCGTCAGCCATTGTGTCCTCACTGCGCAGTGGTAGCGGGCTTTGGTACGCGTCCGTAATCGGACGAACTAGAGTGACTATGGGTCGACGAGGTTGATACGTTGAAACTGGGAGAGGTATGTGAAGTAGGTTGATGAGCTGATCGTGGCAGCTACTGAGCTGGCAATGTGAACATGCATTCAGCTCATACGACTAGGCATGCTTCGCAGCGAGTGCGGTTGCAACTCTGACACCGTATCAAACTCGGTCGCAAGGGACTGTAGTGCCGCCTTGAGTCGCTAGCTCCATACCTACGTCGTTGCTTCACCTGAGACAGTCCCCCTTGATCGCGTCCACGCAATGGCAGTATCCAGACGCGTAAAAGGTATGGCCCCGGGCTCCTCCCTCTCCATGTTCCCGTGTTCCCCCGTTGGGCTGGCGGCGGCGAATGTGTTTTGTGCGCGAGTCGGCGTCCCGGGGATGTGCGGAAAGGAGGGCGGTGTTATGTACATGGTCGCGACCGACACATGCTGCTGATACGGTCGCGAGTTTGAGCTTGAGCTGTCGCATGTGTCGTCGGACTGTTTGCAGGAGTACACAGTAGCCACGACACCCTTGTGGCTGGCCAGTCGGGCAGAGCAACAGCGTCAGATCCATGCCTCCTCACCGGTAATGTCCGCTAGCAATGCTGCCCTGTTCCATGATGTGCTTCGACCCTGGGCGCGTGAAGAGCGATAGCAACAATGAAGGCTGCTCCGTTGGTGGGGGCGATGCGCCGGAAAGCCTTCAAGCCGCCGACATTGTGCGTGTTCGCCTGGTTCATTGGGACTCGTTGTGAATGGCTTGGTGAGAGTGGTCGAGTCAGTGTACATCAGGCCGCGTTCTGGGTACACAGTCATCCGCTACCGTGAGGTTTTAGTCAAGACCTGTAGCTGAGCGACCGATCGAGTAGCTCCACGCCAAAGGCTCGTGGCCAACTGGGCGTCATCAACTCCATGTTGCGATGGATGAAGGCCAATATACCGGAAAGAGTGGTCGGGCGACCCGAAGTTATCGCAGTGGACCGCCATGCCGTAGCAGCGGATGTCTGACGGGCTACGAGAGCGACCGTGTGTCTGAGCCTTGTCCACCTCGTTGCAGATGCGAATGTTTACCGTCGGGTGTTCTCGATGTTGTCAATGACGCGAAGTGGCGTGGTCTTTCGTGAGGGGTAGCGTGGACTCTAGGACATGCCGTGCGCTGGTGGGCATGCTTGGGGTCTTCGGAGCGACGCGCCCTCTGACTAGGACGGGAATGACGCTAGGGATATCAAGGGGAACAAGCCTGTGTGCTGTGAGACTAAAGAGGATGTAGCGTTGTGTCTTGCGATGCGCCGGGGTGATTCAAGCTGCCGGAGCGCGTCGTTGCCCGCCCAGGTCTGAAGCGTCCCTTCCGGAGGCATACAAACCATTGAAGTGGCTCCCGCTTCGGCCCATAACGGCAGACGCGACGGCGTGTCGGACCCAAGCGAGCTGGCCACGTCTTTCACTAATAGCGAAGCGTGGTGCATGTCCCGATCTATACAAGCATGTCCACTTCGGACGAGATATGGCGCCTGCGACGCGTTGATCAGCGGCTGCCGTCGCCCGTAGTTGATGGAATGGTGGTCGTGACGTGCGTGGTGGAAGGGCTAGCCGATGATCGTCGCGTCTGATGGTTCATCGCGCAAGCCGGACAAGACGAGCAGCGCGATTGCTGCAGAAGATCTGGAGGGTGACGTTGGTGGTGTCGTCGCGGAGGACCGAGGGGCACCCAAAGAGCGCGACCTCGGGAGTGCCTGCATTAGCGTACCCCGCAATGAGCGCGACGTACAGTGCGTGGGCCGTCTAACATTGAGAGCTCCGCGTGTGATTTAGCGGCTCGGTCAATGTGGTGTTGCGTTCCCGATTACTCACGGCCTATGACGTAGCCTGGATCGCCATACTCTCGCAATCGCACCGATGAGGCTATGCCTTCACTTTTCTGCCAGTCTGCTCATGGTGGCGGAGAGGATCCGTAAGTGAAACCAGCGATCCCGGTGATGGATACAGAAGCCTCGCCTACTATGCCAGACGTGTACAAACCGACGCCAGAGTCGAGACTCTTCGATGAAGGGATCAGCCTTGCCGATTCGCAATCAGAAGCCATGGACTTCGTAGAACGCAATACGAGAAGGTACAATATCGACGTTGCACACCTGGACAAGGAACCGCAACGCGAATTAGCAAGGACGACTCTGTCGTCATGCCGTACAGAGAGCGACTGGCTTGCCGAGTTGGCCGGAAGCGTCGCAGGTCATGCTACATGAGGACGTTTTCACTGTTCCAGACAACTACGCTGTGCTTACTGCATCGTAATCACAAGGTCGCTATCGGCGCAAGCATTGGTGTTGATAAATGGGCTGGACCGCAGTCTGAGTCAAAGGCGCACTCTATTCTTGTGTTGATGAGCAATATTGTCGTGCACACGGTGCCCCGCGCCACGACGTTGGATGTCCGCGCCAAGACGCTAGATGGAACGGAGAGTAGCGCATCATGATCTCGACCTCGGGAACACGAAACCTTCCCCGGGCAGAAACATGGGGGAACCGTTCACATTGCGAGACCACATGCTGCCATGGCCTAAGAAGCGGCCTCATGCTGCGCAGAGCGTTAACAACGTAGCGAGATGCGGACGTGCAGTGTTCAGAAGACGTTGGCAGTCGATGTTGGTTGCAGCGCAGCCGGACGGCCTCCAGAGAGCTCCCCGGGGCCGTAGCACGGATCCTGAGGAAGGAAGGAAGGAGCGACCATGCCATCATGTCATCAACCCACCTTCCAATCTGAAGGACGACAACATCGTGACAATCGATAGCACCGTCTAGTCCTACGAAATGTATTACAACATCTGGAGCTGGTGCTACGGGCCCAAAACAACAGCCGTCGACATCTATAACAGGATCTTTCACGCCAAAGAGCTAGTATCGATGGGTATCCGCTCTACAAACAAGGCAACTCCGCCCCTTTGACACTAGTAGTATGACAAAGACAAGGCCTTCTGCGTTCTTCGAGTCAACCAGACCTTGTTTGCGTGGAGGATACACACGAGTATCGATGGGTCAATACTAGTTGGGAGTCCTTTGGTATAGCTTGCTTTTCGAGCAAGCATTGACAGTTTGAGGGCACTGCATGGTGCCGGACTACAAATGGGAGTATGGCGGTGGCTGCAGGAAAGTCTCATCTTAAGCAACACTGTGTGATGGCAATGTTTATTGAACAGAAACGTAGTAGCAACGCATGTTATAGGAGTCTATTATCTACCTGCTCTTAACAATGCATAGTTATCTCCTCGGCGACTAGTGAGCTAGCAGTTACGACCTCCTGTTTGTATCTTGTTACGAGCTGCTATTTGAAATAGCATTAAACTAACGTCTACTGCGCTTCTGAAGTTCTTCTCTATAATATTAGTTTGGCGTTTGTAGGTACGCCAAAGGGCTGTTTGAGCAGAAGCGTAGTGGGCGGCCGTGGCCATGTTCACTACACGAGGCTGATTTGTGCATCACCCTCTGAAACGAAGAGTCGTATATCGTCCATGAGCCATGTATCTTCTAAAATCGTGCTCCATACCATGACGTTCGTTTTATGCGGTTAAGTCTTACTCCAGGTCTCGGAGGTCCTGTTTCTGGATACTAGCAGAATTTATCGGCATGGAGACGTATCCCAGGAGGCTGTACTGCAACCACATGCACATATTCTCGACTTCACAAACTGGCGTTGCTGCGATCCGGACCTTACATACCTATCGAATGACTTTCCACATTGCGATCATACTGTAGGAGTTTCCATTACGAGACTATGCATAAACCCGGATACAGCTCACAACCTTGGAAGACTTCGATTCGGGTATACAATGAAGGATTTGCCTTCAACGGTAGCAACGTGTGGAGCACGCCCAGTCGACTGATCACATAGAAGCGATGGATGTGCGAGTAGTACTAATGCACACTACACATAGTTGGCGTCGCCTCTGCCTATACACGCCAGAGAGAGAAAGTCGCAGCCGCCCCGCAGAGCTGAAAGATGGCGTGGCTGGAGCTCAGTCGCTTCGGCACGGACAGACCTCGGGACCTCGGGAGTTATCTCGGCCGGAATCTGCATGACCACCCCCGCGGCCCTATCGCAGCTGCCATTGGTTCCCCGCGAGTCAACCGTGCACGGGTTCGACAATCCTGTCAATGAGCGCATCGCCGCGTAGATGTCTTCTCACCTTCATCAATCTTCGACTACGAGATGCCGCATCAGATCTTCCAGCGATGATGCAGTACCTAACAGTCACATCTCGCTTCCGGTCCCCTCGAAATCACGATCCTTCCTGTATGTTTGAGCGTCACCGCGGTGCCAGCACAACTCCTGGTCAACTTCCCCGAGCAGAAAGATGATTCGCGAATTTTAGAAGCGACAGCAATGGCGAATCTTTGATCAAGGACATATGGACTCACCTACGATGATATACTTTAGCGTGCCGCTTGTTCGGCTAGCCCATCACCAGGGCCGCTTTCTCACTTCTTCCTCCAAGTTATCTATATTCATGCAAGCAGTGCCCGGGCAAGGCAATTCGATCGTACAACTCCAATCCGTGGACTTGTCTCAATTGAACAAGACTTGCCGTTGTTCTCTAGACTGGTGTCAGCTATTGGGATTTGGCCAGGTACAGTTTCAGAACTGTCAAGCCCTAATCAGCGCATGCAATTGCGAAGGGTCACCTTGAGAGGAGGTGATGGTACGCAGCCTGATACAGAGCGGGGACATAATCGCGGCTAGATAGGGATGATTCACATGTACATCCCAAGATCGTTCTTTTTGCGCGCATGCCGCATGGACTGTAGATGAACACACTATAAACCTATTGGTGCATTTCCCACGTGCTGGAGCATATATGGGGGTGCGGCGATGCATGTCGTGGCAGGGTCGAAGATGATGCGCGGCTTCCAAGGGCTTCGAAGTAGAAGATTTGGCCATGCGGGCTAGGTCGTGCTCGAGCAGACTTGACAGTGAAAGCGGAGGAGAGTGTTCGCAGTAGACATGTGTATCGAAGTCTCGGCCAGGGATGATAATGATGGAGTCGATGGGCAGACTCGACGCGAAGGGGACGCTAGTGCACTCCGAGCCCGAACCCACCTGGGCACTTCTCATCCTGCCGCTAGCTGTTGTAGCCGACGCGCCGAGCCTTCCTCTTCCACTTTCACTGCTCGCAGCAACGTGGCCATGTAGAGGCACTGTTTTTGCTGCGTCGCGAGATTCACCTGGTTTCTGTAGGCCTCTAGGCCCGTTCTCTATGCGCATCCCTGTCCACCGCCGTGTCGTCATCGCCCAGCATGGCTACCTAGACAGATCGCAATCCGACCACAACCCGTCCATCCGCCTCGCCTTGTCCGCCGCCTAACTCCAGACACCCGGGCGCATCGTCCTGGCCACCAGCGCGAACACGCACGTACCGTCCTCTGGCATTCGGAAGAAGCCACACTCGATCGAGCGATTCCTGCACAACGATGAGCACGAACAAAGAGGCCGGTGGCACTGAGCGGTGCAGTACCGAAGCATGCGCGATAGCGACCCAGAACGCCACGACGTCCGCCCATGTCCTCCAACAGCATAACCTCATTGCTCACAGCTCAAGAGCCGGCGGTCTATATACTCTCCGCTATGGAATGCCAGTGAGCGCTTCCCCAGGCCTTGCCTACCACATGGACCCAGCCGCGTGCATGGTCTGGGTGCATTCAGGTAGACCAAGCGTACGTGGGCACCTCTTCAGTGCAGAGCATGGCGCACACTGGCTTGCGCGGTCTCAGAAACCACGACGTGGGTTTCGCTGCCGTACGCTTCGTGTCGTGATTCACTTCATCATGGCGTAGGCAAAGGTTTGTCAGGCCCAGTAACGGTCCGTGAAGGGTGAGGATGTGGCTGTCTTACTCAGCCTACATGTCGCAACATGCATCAGGGCCGGCTGATCACGCATGTCACACATGCTGTTCATCGTCACGACTTTCGAGCGTAGCTTTCCAGGTCAACTAAAGTCCGCTCATTGTCTCAGCCAAATCAGGCCGTCACATTATGCGGCGAATGGCTTCCGAGCTGTCTCATGTTCATTTCTTATCGCCCAAGTCAACAATCAGAACAAATGGCCAGGGCCGGCCTTTGAACAATACGGTACATAAGCCCCCGCTTGCTCCATACTGCGCTGGCTTCCTCCCACCAACCACATTAAGATTGTACCCTGGGTCTCCTCCTCATCGCATTACAACTGATCATCCGCTTTTGTTTCTCCGTCTCCTGTCAAAGCGCACGCATCTCGTGTTGTCGCATTACCCTCTCTACGATGTCATCATTTGAAACTCCACGACCAGCCAAGGTCAGTATGCTTGCGACAGCTTCACATCCTGTCTAATCAACTCTCTTCCCAGAACACTATCGAGTCAAGCTGTATAGCATGTGATGAGATTAGTAGCACATCTCGCCCAAGTATACGCAAGCTTGGTCATGGTACTCCAATCGATGGTCAGGCGCAAGGTATGTGCCTTGGATTCGCTAGTTTCACGGATTCCACTCACATTAATACTACCCAGTGTCAAAAGCCTCCACTATACGAATTGTCTCACCAACATCCGGTACGCCGCTGCCACGCCTCTACAACCCTGCCATGCCACTGAAGTTCGACACTGCGGACCATGACAAGACTAAGCCGGCCAAATCTGATGAAGAAGTGGTTGCAACGACCGGAGGCCTCACTGGAAGGCCCGTGCGTTCCGGCGAGACGTCCCCGCGCGAATCGATGGACAAAGAAAACACCATTGAGTTGCACAAAGTCAGCCACCTAGCTGCAAGCTCAGACGGGATCAACCACGATGCAACTACGCCCTCTTCGTACTTCCGGCGATTCAAATACCTCTTGCTCTTCTTGCCCATCGCCCTCGCCGCACTGTTCGATCCACCTCCCCTTGAACACGGATTACGCGCGGTCTGGAAATCCGTCTCCAGCGTTCCAAACATCTCCTACGACCTATACAACGTGCTGCTCTGTCTTCCTCTTCGTCCACTCAGTATTGGATCAGATCATGCCTCGTGTCTCGTCGCCGAGCTTCCCAACATGCTTGACAACATCTACGCTTTTCTCGACTCCTACGTCAACCTATGGCGCACATTCGGCATCTTCTTCACGATCATGTTCTCGGTTTTGTCATGGCAATATGTTCGCATCAGCATCGCCATCCTCCTCGCTGTCAATATACTGCTATTGACTGTGTGTGACATGCAGAGACGTGACATTCAGGACCTGGACATGCTCAGGTTGCAGCTCATCTCCTGGCAGCCACCATCCTGCGAATATGCAACTGCAGCAAGGTGTGAAGGCTATTTCGCGTCTGAGGAGTTTGATGCGAAAGTTCGAGATGCAGTCGCATTGCATCGGGAGCAGATGATGCAGGCTGATGTTACCGGGCATGAAGAGGGAAGGCGATCGGGTGCGCAACAGGAGGATGATCTGCAAGTGGGGAAGAAACCCGTGCTTCAAGGAAAGAAGAATACTATCACTACGAAACCTGTGACTGCTGTCGTCATGACCCGTTGATGGCGCAGCGGGTCATGATGGTGGTACTGTTGCAGCCAAGCATCCTTGGTTGTCATGCTGCTCAGACACGTTGTCAAGAGCGGCCAGGACGCGAAGGTGCGCAATGGTATCATCTATTGGGTGTCAGCGGGAGGATCTCCATATGTATCACAGTTATTTCCTTGGCATAAGTTGTGTCTTGCATGTATTCACTACACTATTGTTGTAGGAGCATTCATACAAATGCCCGATCTGTTCAAACACCAGAGTTGCCGAAGATCAACACATAAAGAGAGTAGCATCCAATCATGAGATTCTTACGCTGGAATATAGATCGTATCAAGGCGAAATCAAGCATTCCATATCTGCCATCAGTGTGACTGTGGATGCGTCCTAACTCTTGTGGATTTGCCCTGACTTTACGACAGGCTTTTGTTCCATCTGCTTACTCCTTAACACTTTCTTCCTGCTCCGCGGATAGAGTGTTGTCTCTGTCGTGCTTTGCGATGACTTGCTCGAGTTCGGATATTCTGAGTCGAAGCGCCGACAATTCTTGCTGAGCTTCGGCTTCTGCGCGTGCAAGCTGCATAACCTGATCGTCGAGTTCCTTTGCAACTTGTGTGCACAAAGAGTTCTGTCCGCAAATATCGCGAAGACTACCCTGGAGTGTCTGGATTTCACTTGCGAGAGAAGCATTTTTGGCTTCAAGCTTGGATATCTTCTCTTGGAGCACCGACTTGTCTTCCTCAGCTTCAGGTTCCACGGCATCAAGATCCTTCAAAGATTCTATCCACTCATCGTAGGTCCGGCAGCACCATTGTGCTCCGTCTATTTTCAACTCGGTCTGAGGGCGATTCTCAGCCTGAAGTGTCTGGATCTCACTCGTGAGATAAGCATTTTTGGCCCTAAGCTCTAATATCTTCTCTCGGAGCACAGACTTGTCTTCCTTAGCTTTGGATTCAATGCCAGTGAGCTCCTTCAAAGAGTCCATCCACTGACCGTAGGTCTGGCAGCACCATTGTTTTGCGTCTAGTCTCAACTTGTGCTGACGGCGATTCTCGGCCTGGAGTGTCTGGACCTCAGTTGTCAGAGACGCAATAGTGGTCTGAAGCTCTAAGGTTAGCTTTTCCAGAGCGGCAACGCGGTCAGTAGGATGCTCGATCTTTGTGGAGCCGCTCTCGAGTGGGCAACTTGCTGTGTCCATTGTATGTTGTGTGTGTTGTGTGGATCTCGTGGTTGACAACTCGTTGAGTGAACGAAAGAGGAAGAAACCGTCAATGCTATACCTGGTCCAATGCAATCGTTGTGTACCTTACGACACAGAACGCTCGCATAATGAATTTGAAACTTACGAACAGTGTGAATCATGGTTGGCAAAGGAGGAGGCTAGCAAGGCGAGCGGGAACGACCCCATGGGCATTGTATTGAAATAACTACCCTACAGCAATTGCTGTTCATTCATCGAAATTATTAGAGCCGCCAAGTGCACGATGTCGCTTCGATTTAGCTTGACGGAATTGGGTCCTGAGCTGCACAGCTAGATTGCATGACCACGTCAGTCCCGCCAAGATTGCTAATCCATTGGAACGGCTCGAAGACCCTGAACATGTGCATTGCTTTGACTGGAGACTAGTGTATCAAGTGCAAGCTCAAGATAATCAAATTATCACTGGCATTTCGAGGAATGTTCTTGACAACGGCTCAGAAATACCTAGATAGCCTGCTCTGGGCTGCGATCCTGTCAAGAGAGGAGAGTGTCGGGGATATCGGGCCTGGGCCATCGCAAGTGAGTTCCAAGGAAAGACGTGATTGTGATGCGACGCGAAGTGTGATGGTCGATGATGGTGTTGGTCATTGGCAGCCATAGGCGGCTGCTCACGTGGTGGCGGAGTGATTACGTAACGACGTATCGGTGCCACGCAACTCCGACTTCACACGGAAACTCAGCCCGTGGCCACCACCGACGCATTACGAGCCATACCGCCTCTGCCGTTATCATTAGAGCTAAATTACGCAGACGCCGAGGTGCTTTACACGAGACGTGGAGTCAGCGCGAGCCCTCCCACTCCATGCATCTCCCCCCCTGGGCATCAATCCTCTGCATGAGCCAACCGACGCACGCCTCGTCTGACTTGACGGCTGCGATGCTAACGCGACTTGCCTCCAAGGTCGACTAGACGCGAAGCCGATCGATATGATGCGCACGCCTCTGATTCGACGAAGTCAGACAGCTGACCTTCACTATGCCGTATTCTTTGGGGTGTGTCCACTGGGAGAGTGACGTATTGAACAAGATCGCATCACTCCAGAGCCGTCATATAGCAGCCCACCACGCTGTCGTACGTTCTCCTCCGCTGGCTGTCCGAGTGCCCAACTTCCAACGACAAGGCCGGGCTCGTCGAGATGGTGAAGACTTCATAAAGAAGCCCTACCAAGCCTGACCAGTAAAAGCCAACGCTATATGTTCGACGACGATGCTGCGCTTGGCACAAGAAGCGACGGGGCCAACTCGGCTGAGGAGGGAACATTCCTGCTGGGTTGTCGCAACATCACCCAATTCCACCAAATGGTCAACGTCGTGCGAATATGCCTGGCTTTGACCTTTTCTTTGAGCTTCGCAT
Source organism: Alternaria triticimaculans (assembly GCF_023758025.1). Taxonomy (NCBI): domain Eukaryota; kingdom Fungi; phylum Ascomycota; class Dothideomycetes; order Pleosporales; family Pleosporaceae; genus Alternaria; species Alternaria triticimaculans. Next base: position 144,588 of record NW_026055993.1, on the reverse strand, counting down.
TGTTGACTTAGCTGGGCGCTTTCTTCTAACCTTCGGTGCCCAGTGGGGCGCTGACTGCCTCGTGGTCTAGTCCATGACAGGCATAGCGTCATGCACCCCACAAAAGATCACGAGGGCAGGTCCCCCGTCGAGCTTGTGGCCGCGCTGAACAACTTACCCGGGCAGGGCTTACGCAGCGTTCACCCACCAAACACGATGTGTTGACGATGCTACCACTGCAATTTTTTCGCGCGTGGTAACAATGCATGCGCATTCGCGCCTCTCCCCGCGCCTAGCACATGTGCTCTCACCCCAGGGTTCGCACTTCGGCAGTCAGGGCCTGCGACCTACAAGCTTTGACGCCGCCCATCGGTTCTAACGATGGAAGTCAATGTGAGCTTCGTGCAAACAGGATGGAAGATTTGTATACATCCCACTAACTACAGTTACGGCGCATCCCTCCCATGTGCGCCAACCCCAATTTCGGCGGATCCGTGGACACATCACGAAGCCTGTTCTCAATCTTTTCGCAACGAGCACGAACGGGCACCTGTGAGTCCGACATGCCCCATTGAGGTATATTTGCTAACTGGAACAGTCATCGCAGAAAACAACGCTGTCACAGAGCCTCACCCCCACGAAACTATCCCGCTATCGACCTCCCTACACAACGCGTCACATACCATTCACTCGCATCCACAACGTATACGACTCGACAGGGTCTTGTCCAATGATACCCAGAGCATATTAAGAAGCACTGGTGGAGGAAGCAAGAGGGAGTCGTAACCGGGATACGAACAACGTGGTTGAAGAACAACAAAGCGGCGCAGGCCGGCACCACTTTGAGCAACGGCCTAGTTGCAGACACGAGCCTTCACGGCAGGCATCCTTATGGGAGCACGTGTTTTCGTCCATCGCGGCATGGGATACTCGTCCCGCTGCTCGTCTGACAAGATATTCTGCCACCATACCACATGGGTCTTATCATGGACTGGCCACGAAGCGATTTAGATCTGGGCTCTGAAGAACCGAGCGGAAAGCCGTCAACCACCGGACAAAGTCACTTTGGCACATACATGATCGGGCATCGCGCCTTTGCGAATCCGGGCAATATCGCAATGCGTAGGCATAATCCTGAATCCTGGTGGCGGAATAGTGCAGGCGTTTGTCAGTACGGCATCGCCAAAGGTACAGTGTATTTTGCCATGTTTGGGAAGATCTGGGTTGCAATGGTAAGCAAGGACGGGGGTTCCCGGACAAATTTGATGTGATGCGACATGTCCTGTGTAAAGACTTCGCCATGTTGTGGGTGCTTGGAACGGACCCGCCGGATAGTGCGATAGTGCATCAGAACTCACAGCAGCTGTGCATCGCTTAATACGAAAACAGAAAAACAGTATCTTGAGATCGGCCGTCTCTTCTCGAGCGGCCTGTCCGGCGTGCGCACTCTCGTTGTGCCCTGAACGCCAGACACTATATCTAACCTCTTCTTGCTCTTCCCTTGCTCGCTGTCGTGCGTTTCATACTCTCTAGCTTCTCTTTGACGTCTTCATTTCCCTGCTTCTTATTTTCCCTGTGTGTTCTAATCTGCTTCTCTTCTCTCACCTTGCGTTCCTCTTTCCTCCCTCTTACACCATTCCATGCTCGTTACTCATTGCGCAGCCACGCCCTGCACTCCTTCATGCCCTAGCCGAAATAAGGTGGTTTGACAGAAGTCGAAACGCCTGAACATGCATATGATGGCAACATGAGCGGCCTTAACTGTCATGAGCTGGTCGACGAGTGGAGCGCTGCGACCACCACGCGAGTGGCCGCTGTTTACATCTTCTTTCGCGAACTTATCCACATCTGCCTAACCGTCCATGACAACCCTTCCGAGGAAATTCCTTTGTTCTCGTCACCACGAAAGTGTTGCCAAACACCGATCGCGAAGATGCTAGATGCAGGAGACAGTATGCGACGTCACTGCCATATTTCTACGGAGGTCTTCGCCCGTTACCTGCGATCGTGCGACGTCCACGCAAGCTTGGGGTGGCTCCACGATTTACACACAGTAGTGGCGACATCGGTGGTAGCAGATGTGCTTCGCTTCCTCCTTCCAAACGTCGTTGCTTTCAGCTGCATCACATTCCGGACCGACTATCATCAGGTACTGCATACTGCAGGAACTCAGCATCTCTGCAATCCCTACCAGGCGAGCTGCCGTTATTATTATGCTTACGTTGGGCCTGATTCGTCCTTTCTGATGCTCTCAGGTACCACTCACGCGCCTCCATGAGACCACTCATGCGTTGAACCATTGGAAGGCGACCTCAATCCGAGATCGCAGTTGCAGCTTTCAGAAGCAGCCACTATATCATGATGCGCTGTGTTGAGAAATTCGTTGTGCAGACATACCCGCATCCCGATCGGCTTGACAGCTTCTGCAACCTGATGGGGCGCACTGGCGCACGCTGGACTACGTCCACTTCAGCAGAACCAGGAAAGCTTTATTACGAAGCCGAAAAGAAACCTCTCCTCAATCACATCGTCAACGCAGCACATGAGCCGATTTCTCATGTTCTAGAGACACCCACGTCAATCTCTCCCCTTCCCGCGCGCTAGCGGGTACCGATCTTACGCTAACCCCAACTTGGTCACCACTCGTGCTTCTCCACTCACCGCGTTGATAGCACGCAGAGGAAGAAGCGACTGCAGATTTGTGGATGCTCCCGAGTAATGCTCTCCACAAGATTTGCTTTGCTGTATACAGCGTGGATGCCGACGCAATGAAGGTGAAAGTGAAAGTGAGAGTGAAGATGACATGTCGACTCGCGCTCTCTCGACGCGTCGCGGTGAGCGTTTGCTGCATGGCTACCTGCATACGAAGTGACGCGCACTGCGCACGACACATAAACAGAAAATTCCACTGAGCTGCGCGTGCAAAGACCTTGACACTTACCCTCTCTTTGCAATCCGGCCGACCGCACCTTGGAATCCAACGCCGCCCAGTCAACCCTCAACACACGCCTGACTATGGCGGACGAGACACCCACACAGGGTAGGAGCAATGGAAGTAAGTATCGGATCAGCAATTGTCAATAATACTGCTCATGCTGACCTGTCCACAGGGCGCTACAAACCACTGACACCGAGCCCGAGCCTGCAACCCGCCCCTCCTACTACCGCATCACACCCCATACCACCAGTCACGACGTCTTCCGATCTCCCAACGGGCCTACAACTGCTGCCTCTCAACGGTTCCACGGCCAAAGGCGGATATTTGGATTTATCTGGGTCACTTCTCTACCCAATGGCGGACCCGCTGACCGAGTTCAAATTCCCAGAGCCGCTGGCTCAACCCGACGTACCGGAGGCGCCGAGCACCTCGGCAACGGCCTGGGATCATACCACCTTTCTTGTCAAAACCCCAGCACCCCACCAGACCTTTGTGTTGCCGGAAGATGATCTCAACATTGATCTTGGCGAAGACGACCCAATCGACACCGTCGAAACTGGTGGTGATCTAGGTGTAAAGAGGAAGAGACAAGATGACGAAGAGGAGGGAGATCAGAGCTTCGATGAGGCGATAGGCAAAGAGACCATGGAAGGGGATGACACTGATGACAAGGATGAAGTTGTTGGTACGAGCAAAGAAGATGTCAGGACAGTGGCCAAAGAAGAGGGGGCTGGAGGAGGAAAAGATGAGATGGGCGATACTGGTGAAGAGAAACCCCGGCGAGATGTCATGGAAGAAGGCACCAAGGAAGTAGTAGGAGATAACAACACAGACGGTCAGAAAGAGGTCGATGGTCTGTTACTCCAGGCGCTAGATGAGATGGTGGAAGAACCAGACAAGGAAGCGGACGATGAGGAAGGAGCTGCAGAGTCGCCTCTGAGGGGGCCAGGAACACTCCTCGACCCAAGTCGTTACCCAGAGGCTGCTGGAAGTGGCTCCAATGTCGTCGCAGGCAGGGCAGCCACTACAGCGACCGTACCGGACGTAATGCTTCCGAACGTTCACGTCAACGAGGTCAACAGCGGCGAGGCGAACCTTCGGGGTTTTCTCCAGGGATGGCGCGAGGAGCTGGCAGAGGAAGTAAAAAGCACAACAGCTACATCGTCCGCGCCAGCGAAGGAGACGGCATCAGCATCAGGGGGTTCGGATCGTGACAGTCGTCCTCGTGTGGGCTATGCCAACCAAGGACCGGTGATGAAGAAGGCTAAGAAGGAGTAACGTTTCGTATGTTGGGGCAGACTGTCGTATCGGTGGAAACTTTGTATAATGCTGAACGTTCGTGTGAACTGGTGGATCTAATGAGAACGCGGCGAAGGTAGTCATCGGTAGTCTAATACATGGTACAATCTCTTCTCACTGTGGCCATCTCACATGCCACAAGACTTGCATGACATGCATGTCGGTTTCTGGTGTTATCCCGTTGCATTACTCACCATGTCGCAGCAGGTGGCTTGTCTGTCATATGTCTCCGTGCGGATCAATACCTAGGTACCGTCGACAAAATGGAGCCAGTGCCCCTTGCTGTTGGCGTCGAGTCCGCAAGGCCGCAAGGCTGGCTGAGATCGGCTGAAACGTGAAGGAAATACCGGTGCGAGGACTTTACGTTGATGCATCAGCTGCTAGATAATTCAGATGAGGCGCGCGTGGATGAACCTTTGCCGCGGAGATGCAGACATGTCACTCACGTAGCCTGCGGGCCGTGTGCCCAGGTGATGTTCGAGCAGAGGGTGGTGGGCTGGTTCCAGTAAGGGCCGCGCTAGAGATCTCCACGAGCTCCGATTGGACAGTTTGAGTCGCGCCGCTTGACACTCGACCTCAGCATATTGTCTCCATGACCATGGCCCACGCTTCTCTTAACCGCTTCAGTGTAGTATGGACATCATACCCCATACCGTATTGATGACTCTGAGATATCCGCGGTCTCCAACGCTTGACTGCGAGGATGCAGTGTCCGACACTTTGGCCCCGGCAACATGCTCACCATCGACAGCACTCATCTCTTGAACACCAGGATGGAATTGGCGTTGCTATATCGTACACCTTCTTGGACAACAAGTTGGCGTACACGGAGCGTTTCCCTACTTTCTCTCAGGCGGCACTGTTGCTTCTCGTCTCTCGAACGCCTCTTTGGCACCCGACCTTCTGCTCGGGGTGACGACATGATCACGCCAATATGACTGTGTTGGTCTCGGCAAAACGACTTACTTCGCCGGCCAGTCTCGAGCTCGGAACTGGCGTGAGTGGCCGGCTCGCAAAAGACCGCTCGCGACGAACACGCTGCGCAAAGCTTGGATAGCCTGGACGCGAAAGAAGATCCTTCACCCTGTGAGTAGATGTCTCGCGTCACGCGACGCTGCAAGATTGTTGACACTGTGTAGGCGACAAAATGCTACCGCGACTGAAGCACCCCTTAAGCCTACACGTATATCGGCGCGCTCGACGATCGCACTATGCCACCCCAACGTTCGACACGTTCCTGCAACCTGCAGACAATCAGGACGGCGCGGCGAGAGCATGTCGCGATCACATTGCTTCCACGGAAGATGGCATGCGCCGTGGACATGGGTCTGGCGACAACGAAATGGTCGCAACACCGTCAGCATTCACAACGGATTGGAGTCGGGAGGGCGTCGCGGGCAACTTGGATCAGAAGCGTAGATTCACGCCCCTGAAGCCCGGCCATTGTTGTTCCGAAAGTCACGCTTGCCACCGCAGCGGAAGTACCAGCCCTGCTCGAGTCTTGTTGACATGGACTGTGTTGTGCTTCCTGGGGGGGCTGTGGTCATTTGGGGGTGTGGGTCAGGCGCGCGAACAACACCCTGACAGCAGACTCTCTGCACCCATCGAGATGCGAACGTCGCAATCGTTCCGCGGGTTGTCGTGCTTCACTGCATGCAGATGGTCATAACTGCAGGAGTGTGATCGAGCTGTCAAGGACAGCTGTGCTGTGACGGACGACGTGCGCGAGGTGCAATATCAGCAAACCTTGATTTCGTCACCAGCCTGTGTTAGGAGGAAGTTGAAGAGGTGTGAACACATTTCTTCTACTCTGTAGCTTACAAGACCATGGAAAAACACCCCAGGAATTTATCCAGCACTGCATTCATCAGGGTTATCTGCCCAGATGTTGTATCGTTGTCACAGCCTTTTGCAGCAGGCACGTGTTCGACTTGCCGCATGAATTGCCGCTACTATGGCGATGCGCCACCAACGCCCCGCACCTTGTCGCCGAATCTTAGGCGCTGCTGCTGCCTGGCACCAAGTCCTCATCACCAACACTGGATGCACCACCCACCAATAATCGTGTCTCTGCACACGCACTCATGAAATCGGGCCGCGTCGTCAATATCAGTGTTCCATTTCGAGATTGCTGCCTTGCTGCTTAGTGCCTCACGCGAACAGGCTAATATCGCGAAACCATCGCGCAGTCACGCCCGCGCTGCTGCCGACCGCACGCTTTTCCTACATATAGCGCTCGTTTGTCTTTCCCTAGTCTCAAGTACCACAGATCACCATGGAACTTCCCGATGAACTTTACCTCGAGATCTTCTCACATTTGCCCCAGCACCACCTGCGCTCAGTATCTCAAACATGTCGCGCTTTTGCGACCATTGTGAGGCCGCTGATGTTCGCCACAATTCATCTAGATGGCTCTCCCCAGAGCAGATTTGGCAGGATGGAAAATGACGAGTGTGTCATGTACCCGGGTCGTTCACGCACGGTGGAGTTGGTTTCTTTGGAAAGTACAGTGGATGAGCTCATTGCGCACGACATTGCGCGGCATGTTCGGAAGCTCAAGTTTAGTCCCAAATACTACGTAGTTGGTAAGCTCAGCCGATGGATATTTATCCATAGCCAGACGGATACTGACTGTTCTCCCAGGGTTCTGGTCGAGGTATCGCCATTGGCTAGAGCGTGAGCAAGATTACGAGGAGGACTTTCATCGAATGTATGATGAAGAAGACTTTGAAACTGACTCTGAAGGTGAGTATGCCGGAATTCGTCGTCTCGCCGCGGAACGACTAGCAAGACCCGATAGAGAGCGCGAATTGATCGAGCAGGCGGAAGCGATCTGGGCCGCCAAGGTGGAGGAGCAGCGCGTAAGGGCAGACGCGATTCTGGCAGCAATGGTCAAGCTCTTCGCACATATGCCGTGTCTGAAAGCTATCGAAGTCCAAGAGTGGCGTTGTGACTTGGGCGACTATGGATTCGAAGAGGGTGGCGAGTGAGTATGACCACATGATTTGCATGACACCAAACTAACGCAGTCAGCGATGAAGTGGACGAGCAGTTTTCTGGATGCGGCACGACCTGGAAGCACCTTGAACTCCTATGCTCCGCCGTTCAAGCGTCGAACAGTCGCATCCAGAGTCTGCTTCTCCCCAAGATTGATCCATCTTCAATCACGACAAGTGCCGCCTTGGAACACATGTTCAACTCTCTCACTGCACTTTCGTTCAACGCCGAGAGTGTCGACTTCATGCTTGACACATCTAACAACGAAGCTGAATCCCTCGCTGCCTTGATTCGTTGCTCATCGGGGACGTTAAAAACATTCGAGTTCCGCAACATGACTACATCACATCCCCAACTACCGGATGTGGGCGAGCACAACATCGCTAGGCTCTTTCGTAGCATCAGTGCCACCGACTCAGCAGACATTACACCGCTAGTCTTTCCGGCCTTGACAACTTTGAAGCTACGGAGTTTGGTTCTGGACACACCGACTCTCATCACCTTTCTCTCCCGACAGTCGCAATTGCGATATGCTCGCTTCGAGTACATCTATCTCGCTACCGTAGGGTACAAATGGAGCGATGTCGCCGAAAAATTGCCGTCATCGTGCAACCGACTATATATTGGTAACAGTGGGCACGAAAAGTGGGGGCCAGACTCGCCCGCAGCGTACAACCACATTAAGAAATTCTTACCGTTTCAAGACGATATGCCGGCTACATCAGGTTGGCGACTCAATGATGCCGCTTTTCAAAAAGAGATGGATGATGAGATCCAACGAAACATGGATGGCGGAATGAGGTTGTTGCCCCCGGAACGCTGGTTTCAGGGCAAGACGAAAGAGGAATGGGTGGATATGATGCGAATGGCCAGTGAACATGCAGAGTTTGAGAGAATTTGAGTAGTTTTCCAGGCAGGGAAGTTAGCTCTTACAAATACAAAGCACCGAGTGTCTTTGTTGTGAGACGATTAACATCGATACGAGTGAATAATACAGACGCAATGAAGTTGGCAATATGTCAAAAGACGCTAGTTTGGCAAATGTGGCAGATGTACATCACAGCTCTCAGTACAAGACCTTGCTATAACACGACTATCATCATAAACGGTCTCGTCGCAAAGGAAATTCACGCAGGCATCAGAGACACGCTCGCAACTGACCTGTGTCGATAAGGAAACGATTACATCCCTTATCCTTCAACTGTTCTTGTCCTCTTCGCGTTGCGACTGCTGCTTTACGCACTAGAACCGCGGCCATACACCGGTCCTCACATGCTTGCTTTGCACCGAGCTAGTTGTACCCCGGAGCATACGTCGCCGGGGCTTCGTGAACAGATTCGATCGGCGAAGAGACAATTGACAGGCGGAACTCGCGATCGCCAGTAGGCTCGTTGGTGGAGGGATGTGTTGATGGTGACGTGGCGTTATGAGCCAAAAGAGAGGATGATGTACCATTGGATACCGGTTTCGAGGGGCTGATGGGATGATGAACGCGTAGCGCTGGCAGAATGTATGGTTGTGTGAACGAGGTCGTGCAGTCAAACGAGAATGTATTGACTTGGCCGTGCATTGCAGTTCGAATCGGTATGGATATCGGTACGAATGGTGACTTTGGTGCAGATATCTGACGTCGTGTCGTGCGGCGATGAGGAGTGGAAGGTGGGGTATGTAAAGGCGCTAATCTCCTCACCCGTCGTGATGACCTGGAGCGAGTCGAGACGGTCGGCGGCAGCGTTTCGTATATGCGATGAAGCGGTGGTGCAGGACGGCTCGCAATGTGATCTCTCGTGTAGTTCTCATCATCTTCCCACAAAGAATCGGCGGCACTGAATACAAAAGGAGTGTCGGCACGGCGATACACAGGTACCAACACCGCATTCGCGAGGTTGGCCTTGTCGCGAAGCGGGATGCGTGCACCCTCGTTTCGCGGCAACGGCCTCCGAAAATTCGTCGTGGAGTTGTCAGCGTAGATGAAGAAGTCGGGTTTGTGTCTTCTCTCTCTGTGGGGTGTTCGTAGACAACGTTGTGAATTTAGGATTGCGCAATTGATAGTGGTTGAAGTGGAATCTGGGGTGGTTACAGGGTGATGTTGCGCAGACGCCTGCATTGTGATGGTAGCGGTGGTGCCCATGATGTTGCTAAAGGTTTTGGTGACGAGATGAGTAGTAGAAGCTTAAGTAGTCACGATCAGCGTCGCATGTGGAATATGCTCGGTCCTTTCTGGTATCTTTCCAGGTCACTTTGGAATGTTCAGAATGAAAGACCAAAGGTGAAGGAGACGTTTTCGGGCCTGGTTCACCCTCTCGCGCTGAACCAGAATCGCTCTTTGAGATCTTGATTCACCTGCACGTCGAAGTCTCCGTAGTGCCCCTCTTGAGCCATACCTCATTCCCATCGTGTTCAAGGCGCCCGATGTAGACGCTAGTGCATCCGTAGAAGATCTAGATACCTGATGCAAGGCAGAAACTAGACAGCCCTGCAGCTTACAATGGACAGCGAGGAGCAAATTGTAAGCCTTAACAAGGTACTTACTTGGTAACAAAGCCGGAAAAGGGATGTTTTCATGGACTAGTGCTGCCCAGTCGTATGGATGTGAGCCTCATCTCCTCGCTGTAAACTCGCGCGTGTTATTGTATGTGCTTCGTCAGATCAGGAGACAGAGGAGCTGTATGTCGCATCGTTGGAGTATCGCTGTTGGGAACCGGGAACTGATCACAGGTTGAGCGTGTTGAAGACATCTTGGAAAGAAGACGGCGTGAGCTTCGCTGAAGATCGTGAGACGACGTTGAAGATGCAGCTGGCGGCTGACCCCACGCTAAGACGCGCCTGGAAAAGCACGGGTGCTCAGGTTCACTTCGGCAATTAAGTGGGTCGCGCGCTGCTACCCCGGTCATGGCTGCGCGTCATGATGGCGTCCAACACATCACCGAGATTCAAGCGCTCCATCTTGAGCAGTAGCAACAACGAAATCGCCTATCGAAGCAGTTAATACGGCTGGCAGACTGCCTGTATTCCCATCATTGAGGAACATGTGACGAGTTTGGGTCTTCTGTTGACGATGGCGGATGTGGCGTTGGCACGCGCTGAAACCTGACCCGAATATGAGCCCGACAACTTTGGAACGCCGTGTGAGGGGCTTTCATGTCGCGCATCCTGGTTCTGTGCGATCGTGTGCGCTCTGCATCAAGACATCAAATCTGCCCGACCCATCGAGAGTGACTTTGACAAGCACTGCGCATGCCTGGGTGGTGTAGGGGGTCGATTTAGCGAGAACTAGGGGATATTGGCGACGACTGTACAGGTGACTGTAGCGACTCAGAATTTGCGTCGCTGCGACGACAATGCGAGACATTAAGAGCAAATACTCTGGGAATACCAGTACGTAACGACTACGGTACAGCGTAATGCGTGCCACGTGCCCTTTGCAATCGTTCGTAACGTAGACAGCCTGCAAACAATGACGATGCTGATCTGGCCCGTTATCTGACTTCTTTGAGCATCTATCGGGTTTGACAATCTTTCTATCGCGCCAGCAAGCCAGAAATTCACCCATGAACACGATGGCTGTTAGGATAGGCTCCTGCGAAGGACGACGGTGTTGATGCATTCAGTAGAGCTGGGTGTGGAGCGTCGCAGCAATGCCCGCATCCGTCCCCGATCGTATTGACGCTTTAATGGAAGCTTCCAGGTTCACTGCCGGCTGGAACTCCTCGGCTTCTGCCACTTTGTCTCTATGAGATTGTATTCCGGTTCAAGGATACGGTCGAGTTCTTCATTGCCCAAAGTGTCGACGCTCCACTGATGACCGTCTCGCATGTAGCAAAGAAATGAAGGGGGAGCAAACATATTAGTACGGACTTCACAATTTGGCGTAATTTGTCGCAGCCATTCCGGATACGATTAAACGATATTGATTCCTATAGAAAATATGGAAGACCATTCAGCAATGAGTCCGCTCCCCTTCTAGACCAATCACTTGGCCAACGTATAGCAGCTATCATTACCAAACTTGAGCTGGCTTTCTGATAGGTACAGCGCCGTACCTGTCGCATGGTTCAACGAGGCATCGTTCACATGGTTGTTGTGGTCGTCGACCTGCTCCACGCACGTTGGGCCCTCCCATAGGCTCTCTGTCGCATGCATATCGTTTGACATATCGGGATAGACAAATTGCTGCAAGCTGCGTTAACAATGACTCACAATAGAAGAAATAGATGCCAGCTGACCGTGCTGTGACTTACTGGAACGTCATGGTCCGGTAGAATGGATGAGGAGGGCCAAGGTTGATTCCAGGACGGGCGTAGTGCGCACTGGACATCTGATAAGACGGAGGACGAGCGCTTGCGCTTCTTCGGTCGGATCGTAGGCAATTCGCAGAATCGAGATAGCCCTGACGAGTCGTACTCTCGGCTCGAACATGGGGCTGCGCGCTCCTCCGGTGATGGTAGAGAAGAACTCAAGGACTCAGGTGTGAACCCACTGCTGATATCGTCGAGCCACAGGCTTATGGAAGTGGCGTTGTCCAATGGAAGACATATGTCGTGAGTTGAGTTCAGAGCCGCTTGCGTTGGCAACATTGGAGCCCGCTCCAGTAAAGGCGGCGGTGCGGAAAAGCATTCCGGTGTGGGGTCATCCCAATTGGTCACATCGCCGCCACCGAACTCAGGGCCGTTGGACATGTCTTGGAGCCAGGTCAGTGGCAGCTGTTCATCAACCACAGTGGATTGTTGCGCAAAGCTAAGAGCGGGAGAGCCAGCAGCAACGCGATGACTGGTGAATATGGAAGGGATGCGAATTGGGCGCGCTCTTCTTGTTGTTGTAGCTGCGATAAAACTACCAAAGTCTTTGGTCTCCAACGAAATGTCATTCTTGTTCGGTTCTGTCGCCCGCATGGAGGGGATTTCGGGAGCTTCGAAGGCACCGGAATGGCAGTTGTCCAAGGAGAACTTGTCTTTGGCCGAGTCGGCGGTCTGCATCATCATCAGACTGATCGCTGCTGCAATGTCATCGAAGTCTTCAGTGTCGGTTTGCGGACTGGTGGAAGGTTTCGTTGGCTCCATTGTCTGCATGGAACGGCTGCTCGTAGCGGGCGCAAAAGGATCAAGACCAGCAAGATCCATGAGATCATTTGCACCTGTGTCAGCGATGGAGTGGACTGGCAATGTCGAGGCTTGCTCTATGGAATTGTTGGTGAACGCAGGCGGGAGTTGGCCCTTCAGGATCTTCGGGAATAACGCTTCCTCAGTCCCGATGTGCGTCTATATACTTATACTTGTCAAGTATCCAGATCAAGGCCAGCGAAGTTCGCGGCACAGTATTGCCTTGGTCGTGGCGCTAGATCGTGAGACGTTCATGACTAGCGTGTGTGTTCACACTTGCCCCCCATGCGCGCAAGCGAAGTCCCCATGTCAGCCAAAGACATGGCCATCGTCATGAAAACAAAGAGCATTCGACTAAATGCGTTCATAGAGTACCAGAGCTGGGGCAGGAAGAACATGGTTTTCGACCCATCAGGAGGTCGGGCTTCATCTCGCGCCCCCCATGATTGTGGCAGTCCGGTGGCGGGCACCGTGTCACCGGTACGGGGTAAGCTTTGCTCGGTGACCAAGGTAGCACTTGAATCACTCGCATGCAAACAGCGCACCTCACAATAGGAAACGAGCCCTAAGGTCAGCCTGGGTCCAAGACAAGGAAGTGGCCGTCGCAGAGGTATGAGGGTGGACAGACTGTGAGCAGGGTGCATACGTGTCTTGTATTGGCTCATTGCGGGCACGGACCATGGTATCTAGGAGGAGACATCTGATGCGAGGTGTGGTTGAAAGTATTCAGATGTCTATCCAAATCCTTGACATTGCGGGTGGCGACGCTGATATGCATAGAATCTTGGTGGTGAAGAGGAGTTTCAAGCATAGTTGTTCGATCTGGCTCCTGCGAATCTTCTCCAACGGTACAGCAGACTATGCGCACACATAATGCTTGGGACATGAAGTCTGATCGGTTGCGCCTTTCGAGTGAATCCAACCTCCCAACTGGAAAGAAAGTCAAGAAGGTAAAAATGGGAAAGAAACACAAAAGAGAAGGAAGAGTAATACGAAAGAGACCAGTTCAAGCAGACTGCGACGGGGTGTAGCTATTGGTGACGTTGACCACCGCCGATTCGAGGACAGTGAAGACGTACCCATTCAGCCTGTGCGTGATACAACTTGTAGAGACCTGCGTGCACGCCCTCTTGATAATCTCTGGCAAAGTGACTACACTCCTCGTCCAAGTGGCGGTCTACCTGGCTGCGCAGCGCCTTGTTGGCTAGTCCGGGATGCGAGTATGGCACCGAGAACTCAACATCACCAGCAGAGGTAGCGAAGTCTGCACGCAAAGGCTCACCGAATCCGTCCATCCAGAAGATCAGATCGCCTCTCGTGAGAAGCCAGTCGGGCGCCGTTACCCCAAACTTCTTGCAGTATTCCGACATTGCGAGATTGACAGGCGGAGTTGATCCGTGGCCATCGGTGCTGACTTTGATCCCGTGGCGGTAATGAATTGTCGATGTCTGGATGGCGTCGCGCAGAAGCAATAGCATTCTCTCATTCAACTGGCCAAGGAGAAATTGACGTGTGTGAAGTGTCTGGAGGCCGGAGTGTTTGCCAGGTGCATGCACAAGTTGCACACGGATGGGGATATCGGGACGAGGAAAGTCGACAGGCCACGACCACTCGCGACGCATCTCAATCTGGAGTAAGCCATGCACATCCATTTCGACGTTGCGCAGGGTCGTCGTAGGGGTGAGCTGAAAGGTAACAGAAATGCTCAGATGCCTGTTACGTAACAATGCCCAGTGCAAACAATCGAAGCGATCTGGACCTCCGGCATCTTCGCGTACATAGCGAAGGAGGTCCCAGAAACCCGACTTATCCTTAGAGGTGGTATTCATCGGAAGGCGCACCGTTACTGGCTCGGCCAGCATTGTGATGGAGGATAGCGCTTTCAGCCGAAAGGAGCGATTCAGAGCGAGCAAGACGTGTAGGTGCTCGAGGCCACGTATCCGGCGCATACCAAGGTCTACTTCAATTGCCGAAGACGGCTCTTTCGCAGCCGCCATGTACGCCGAGACGATGCGACCTTGTACGCTGAAGGGAAGACCCGCCAATCTCGCCTGGCTCTTCTTTGCTGGGTGTCTGACGAGATCAGGGAGAGAACGAGGCTCCGCAGGGAGGCATTCGATGGACATGGCACATGCACCTGTTGGCGTAAGACACTCGATGGAGCTCACGAGCCCTTCTGTTGAGCTCTTGAATCGAAGAAGACAAGTGCCGGATGAAGATATTTGGACGCTAGCGAGCAGCTTTCGTGGTGTAGTCAGAGCGACGGGTCCATAGGCAATGGCAGCAAAGGCAGCGTCTGCTGCACAAAGCGCGTCTGACCGGTCTACATCGAGATCATTGGCATAATGCTGGTGGGCAAGAGCGTATTTGATGTGACACCGGTCCAAGCGAAGTTCCCAGAGCGCGCGCAGCAGGGGTAGGACCTCGAAAAGCCGTGCGTTTGAGGTGGTAACCGGATGGAACGATTGCAGCTCGTTCAGGTCGCGACCGCGGTGAACGACGTGTACGGTTAGGTGGCGAAGATGCCTTGCTTGTGATCCCAGTCCCAAAAGCCAACTAGTTGTGTGGTTCAGGGCAGATAACCATGTGGAACCCGATGCGGTCGCGGCAAGGAAACGGTTGCGGGTGTACAAGATGCCGACAGCTTCATGATAGATTTGCCGGCATGTCGAAAGTAGCGCTACTGGAGGTACATAATTCTGAGATGCATGCGCAGATGGCGGGACAGAGAGTGCTATCGGCTGCTCAAATTCGAAGAGCAGCTCGTAGACTATGTTACGTGCCTCACCCGAGAGGTTGAGAAAGCTAGGTGCCTGAGAATCGATCGGATGCGCCGTGACTTCGGGTATCGACACCGTATCTGCCGGAGGTCCCAGTGACAATCTCGGATATGCAGGCATGTTTCTGAAGGTGGAGATGCAGTACTATCGATATGTAGCAGTAGTCCAAGGGATGGAAACGGTGGAGGTAGAGAGGCGAGGGGTTTGCAGAGGCACCGAGCGTGCAGAAGAGGAGACGATACCCGAATGTCGGCGGTCGGCTGCGGCTTGTTGATGCTTGCGCGCTGATACGCGTCGATGTCGATGGCGGAAGCGGTTGGCGCTGGCACTGCTACATTAATTGCTGTTAGTACTTCTCATTGAGTGATCACATTGTATCAGGCCTTGCTTAATGTGTCTGACGGATACGTTTACAGCACCAGATATGACTTGGGGATCCTCGTAGGCTCACCAGAAGAGCATGACTCGTCTGGAAGCCAGACAAATGCTGTTGGATAGTAGTTCAAGAGTGTGGAGAAAGCGACACAGTATATGAGAAGATTTAGGCCGTGCGAATCGCGGGCTCGCAGGTGGAAAGAAACGATCGAGGAGATGACGAATTTGCTTGCTTGATGAGCGCGCCGGTGCCAAGATGCCATTGCGTGGTTGAGATTGAAACATGCAGCCTGCCATCAGTCGTGTAACATGAGAAGTGAAAAGCGACAGGTAGCGGCGTGAAAGCACTGCTCTATCCGCAAGCGAGGCGCAAAAATAGCTGTCCTTGTGATGGAAGGAACATTCATCGTGTGAGGCGTATCGAATGATGCCCGGATCGAGACCAGATAATTGGATGGTTCATGGCCATCCTGAAGACAGGACAGCACTGCACCTGGGAGTGGCGAAGGGTCAGCTCTTGGTCATAAAAGGTGGAAGACCTGTCGCACTCCAACATGTTTGCAGGAAAAGATGGGTTTGGCGCGAAAATGGACAGAATCGAATCTGGTGATTGAGATGGGGAGGGCGAGGAGGTTGGCGATGATGACGATGGCCGCGGGTGTCTGTGCGCCTTGCCAAGCAGACTTTCCGCCCTCCCCCGCGTGGCCGAGAGCCGCACTAGAAGGCTGCCCAGGTGTCCACCTGTCTCTGCACCGCATTGCCCGCCTCTACCATTACCACCAGCAGTCATACGCCCCGGAACCGCAACAGCTGCATCGCGCATCACGTCATCGGCTGGTCAACCCATTCACGCCCACTGAACAGGCACGTCCACATCGCACTCGGCTATGGCTGCGCGACCGAGGTCACCAGATGCCCAAGTCTTCATGGGCAACTACTGGCTTACGCGATTACAGACATGAACGATACCAACTCGTACCGGAGGAAACCACCCTGTTGTGCTCCAGTCACTCCACAGAGCCTCCTCAACGCCATACAACCTATCATCAGCCACCCTCGATCGCCTCCGACCCCCTACAACAATGGACACAACCTCTACACGTGCGGGAGGATGCGTGAACGGCGCATCTCACTCACCACTCGTCAAGCGTCTCTCGATGTCATCAATCGGTGCTGTAGATCAACTACCCAACAGCCGAGAGAGACAGCGATAGTGCAGACTACAAGAACATATGATGGAGCGAAAATGGTCCCCTTTCTGTTCAAGGCGTACGATAGCCTCACACACTCTCCTCCGCTGTTGCGCGCGGGGTCTGAGCTACTGCCGCTCGTCAATCCAGCGCCGTATGGGCCTCGGTCAGTACCCCATTGGAGTACCTAGCTTGCTTGGTACCTGAGGGGGGAAGAGATCTCAAGTCATACCCGCCTCTACCGTAAAGTTTCATCAAGAAGCTGAGTAGATGCGCGGCCGTCTACATGGGTAGAAACACACAAGTAGTGAGGGGTCTGAAGACAATGTCGACATGAGCGTCTGGCAATTTGGAGCTGCTGCTTGTCTGAAAACTCATCTTCACAGCGTACCGTCAGCAGAACGCCCGTTGGGAAGATGGCATAGCGAAGCCATTCTAGCCGTCGCCAGTTACGAACACATTTGGGGTGGACCGACTGTCACAAAACTCGCTTTCGCAACACATGTTCACGTCGCCAAATCATAACCACGTTTAGGCGATTGAAGTGGTTGACCAAAAGCAAGTACGTTGACCTTCGGCAGTATTCTAAACCTAATACGCCACCAAGCATAGCCTTGACGGAGGCGGTGAAAGCTTCGCAAGTCAATCCCTAGTGTCTTTAATAAGTAGATAGCTGCAGTGATGGACGAGTCCGCCGCTATCGTCCCATCTGCCTGATGCATTACTATCTATTTTGAGTTGGGTCGCTTGAACAACTGTACACCAATGCAATAATGCTGCCGACCATGGTTTGTTTCTGCGTGAGGTGGCTCTGATGGAGGCAACAGATCTTTAAAGCTACCTACGTGTTGCCCAAAAAGACAGAAGTTTCGAAGTAGACGAAGCTGTACTTTCGCTGGATTTTAGTCAGTATTTGGCGCATTGGCGGACATATGCCGCGACTCTGTGGATGGGATCTAGTATTCTTCTGGGGTGGTTTTCGTTGCTACCTTGTGGATAGTGATGGTGAACTCTGGAGAAGCGGGCTCCATGCGCGAAATGTGCGACAGATCTGCCAAGTTCATTGCGCCTCTCTGGGCCTTGCAACAGCTTTGCTAAGCCAACTTCATGAAATTGCCTAACTATGACTAATTATGCTGCAGACGGTAGAGCGATGTAAAGAGACACTCCACCACCATGAGGTGTAGGCGGGCTGAGGTTTGACCTTCGTATCCCACTTGCGCTGACCGAGCTGAATCATCTACGCTTACCTAGGTTTTCTATTACTAATAATTATCGCGACAGCAATTGCCCGGGTAAACATAGAAGGCAGTCAGATATGCGAAGAATTAGAAGAGCCCTCCCACCCCGGTAGAAAAGAGCCGAAAGCGCATGCAACTTGATCTGTATCATGATTACACTGTCTTATGTAGATATAGATTGATCACCTCATTGTAATCTCAATAAACTGTACTCAAGTGCGTTTGGAAGCGCAGAAGTGTAATCTCTTGGTACATGGCCGAAAGCGCGGTCAATGCCGCAGGTGGCTGGTGAGTACTGGACTTTCGACACTCGCTGGTGATGTTACTCTCAGCGCAATAGACAGCCAGTAATCGTCCCGAACGAAAGCAATCGCACTCTGATGAGCTCTTTTGCACTAGATCGCGTGTACAATGCCAGGAGCTCGACATCGATGGGCGGGAAAAGAGCGTTATCAGCAACTTCTGCCAACAGCATACGTAGCGCTGTGACGTTGCACAGGGCTGGCCGCAACCACCAGTGACGCGTCATGACCGAAATTCTCACTACATCTCGTAACATCGCATCAACTCATAACTCAGAAATCCTGAAATGAAATTGGGCGACACTGCCAAATCGTGACTTATAAATCGTCATTGTGTTCCTGTAGCGCCATTTCACCACACCTCATGAGTGAGAGGCTCCTTGGTGATGCACAATGTACTCTTGTCCTCACACATGACATGCATCTTTCACTGTGCCGAATCTCTTGAACCAGGACGATCAGGTGCACACGTAAATGAGCCAGTCGAACAGCTGACTGATCTGCCACAACCAGCAAGAGCCCAGTTTAGCGAACGGCAACGGTAAAGGTTTCCAATCTGCGCTCGTTTGCCTTGCTCGTCAGGCGCTCACTCCCATACCATACCCTACTCACGATTCTCATCGCGCACTCAACCTCTATCTCAACCAGGTCAGCCATTGACGTGCTATCGTTCAGCGTTCAAGGGAAACCTGGCCAATTACTTGTCCACTTCCTCCGCCGTCATCGAACACTCCTAAAACAACGAACTCTCCGAGACGCAACATTGCTATCATGAACGAAAAGACTATCCACGCTACGGAATCCAAAAGCTCGTCCGCCATAGGCAATCTCAGGAAGTGGCTAAGGCTTCGGTGGTCCGGCTTTCTCACCACGCTCGCCGTCTTCCAGAACGGACTCAAGACACGCTCGCAGAAGCTCCGGAGCCGTTTCATCACCACTGACTGATCGTCGCATTGTTAGTGCTCATTGCTTGTTGAGTCATGCTGGAGCTTGTTCGTGTGGATACAATCGAGCTACTTGCGGTCGGAGCGGTCGTAAGTACATGCGATACCTCATGGGCTTGCTCTAGGCTGACGATATAGTGTCAAGGGCTCTACCATAGCCAATGTTACGGTGACATGGCCGCCAGTGATCTTGCGGTCCCGGAAGGGGTTGTTTATAAACGCGACTGCAGGGAACAAGCGAATGGGGAGTTTTTACTCATTCGACGCGGCTCGAAGAAGACGGGTGTGTCTTCTTAGGCCGGTCTGATTACGTCAACTGTCGCTAGCGAGACGACTTTGCTCTTCCGATATTCTTCCGCGAGAAGCGTATTGGGCTTCTGCTAATCCGTATCAATCGATGATCTTATTCACGAGCGGCTTGATCTTGACTGCGAGCCACTGCCCTCCCTATTACCCTCTGGCGTCTCGGCTATGAGCCACATCCTCATCGAAGCAAGTGAAGCCGGTCCATCAAAGGTCTACAGTAGAGCGCGCGACGGCATGGAGGACGGTAGACATGACCTGGGCATTGTGAAGAACATATGGCCAACAATGGCGAAGGCTTCATACGAAGTAACCGCGAGCGACACAACATTAAGAAGTTGATAGAGCGCGACGTGAGAGCTTGAGAATGCAATGGCGCGATGCGAAGCGGTGCGAAGAAATGCTCGCCGTATGGTTGAGTCAACGCTCGCATGAGGAAGTCGGACGCGTCTTCCCACATTGCCGAGGCAGCTTCAACGGTCTAACCGCTTGCGGAAAACGTCAACAGAATGCCATTCATCAGGTTTACCCGGGCAAAACAAACAGTGCGCAACTTAGGGTGAGCTTGACTAGGGAAAGGGTAACATTCGTGTTGACTTCGGGATGAGTTCATCTACGTTGCAGTATGCGATCAGCATAGCTTCTGCTCCTGCCCCATCTCCGCATCTCCGCATCAGTGTCGTAGCAAGCCGGTACATAATCTGTTGTGATCCCGTATGTCGAAGTAGAAGCTGTTTTATCCTCTCTGAATCTGGAAACCTGACAGATGCGATACGCGATATGATGACAACTGGCATGTACCTCTAAGACAAGAGTTGAGCGTGCAGCATGCGGCGCGTCGTCATCATGTGACGGCGCGCTTTCAGCGCAAACGCGTCGCGTCAGGCTGGCCGGTGCTATCCACTAGCAACATATCACTTGTCATATACAGAGCTCCTTCCACTTCTATCGCGTTTGTGCTCGGGTAAATTGAATGCAACGTTCTGTGTGGTAGCACTTGTGGCAAAACGTTGCTGATGACTTTGGAGGGTGCCCCAGAGCTGGTGCAAGACAACATCATGGGCGGGATGGAGCCTTACTAATCAGCCGAGGTTGTTGCACTGAACCCTGACAGACGGCAGACCTGGGAACTAGGAACTTCCACCTGCAAACTCCCACACTCCACATGGAATCTCGGCATCGAAACCCAGTCGCGCCACCAAAGGAACACCTCAGCGACGTGTTGGTCAGGACACGAAGTGACAGGAGGGCTTTCGTGACGAGATTACGCGGAGAAGGGCGGCCTGCAAGAGGGCAGCGCATTAGAGCAACGATCAACAAGCGTTGTATCTGCTCTGCCTTGAGACACATCGGGAAGTTTGTTCTACATGGTTACAGTTCATTCATCATTGCACCGGGCAAATTGGTAAATACATCCTCGGCTTCCTTACAGACTCGCCGCTATGAAGCCACACCGCGTATCTTCTCAAGATGACCACCACGTCCTCTCGCTGACTGCCATCATCCGCATCCACGTCGGTACACTCCCTCCTTTGCGCTCAGTGACAGAGCTTCTTCGCCTCCTCTGTCTTCTCTTGTTGGACGCGCGGTCGCATGACGTATCTCAGCGACGTGAGTATGCGTTCCCCTCTCGGCGTGGACCACGACGATAACCTTCACCAAGATCACTGTCGCAGTGAGCGCGCCCGTGAGCCATACTATGGCAATGACTACATTCGTGCATAAATCGACAGCGATTGCCGTTAGTGCAGCGAGGAATGGCAGGATGGTTCCAGAAATAACAGGTTTGGATATGTTCCTTGCCCTTTTGGTGGCTGAATGGTTCTTTGCTGTAGAACTTTGGTCTCGTCTCTGCAGCAATGGTAGTGGAGGTGGTGATGGTGTTTTCATCTTCATCGAGGGCGAAACGAACTCCCCTGCGACTACGTTCGACGGAGCGAGGTCTACGAAGGGCTGGCGGTGGGGAGCGTGGGGATCTTGAGCGACGTAATTCCGGTGGCGCATGACGGTTTCCATTTTCTGGAAATCTGGCAGAGGCTTCATAGCGGAGCAGCGAAGGGCGGCGGGGTGCCCATGGCATTGAGCTCGCGTTGTATGGAACGGCGCCTTGAGAGCCCGAAGGTGTGGGCTGCTGCGCGTAAGGGATTTCCTCAGGTTCGGGCTGGTCAGTCGGCACGTCAGCCTGCTCGGGGGTCTGCGGTAACCTCTCTGCCTCTTCTGTCTCGGCTCGACTATTGTACTTATTCACCAGACCTTGGGTTATCGGAGGGGTGTTCAGTGTCTCAGTCGGCTTGGTGGTGTGCAGTGAAGCCTCTACCCAGGCTCGTGGATCATTGTATCGGTCTACCATGTCTTGAGTGACCGGAAGCAAACCTGGTACCTCCGTCGGTCGCAGCCAGGTCGCAACGCCCAAGCCATTGTAGAAGTACGTATTGCCGTTCTCATCTGATGCTCGGTACCAGCCCCTGGGCAGGACGTAGGGTGCCCGCGATCGAGCTTCGGGCCATGAGGGGTGAATGAATCCGGCAGCTCGAAGACTTTGGGCAGTGGGGATGCACGTATCGCCCTTGTTCAGAGATGTTGTGTAGGTGGTGGGGATGATTGGCCGAAATGAAGACTGTAAAGACGCACGAGTGCTGAAATCTCTTGAATATAACGGGGAGCTTATGTTAGCTTCTGAAGACGAGGAGCCGATGTGTGCGTGGGAAGATACGGGTGGTGATGAGGGACTGTCTTCGATCTTGACTTGGCCAAAGGTCAGCATTGGGGAAGAGAAAGTGGGTTAATATTGACGCACTTTCTAATTGCTCAGATTTCACCATGATATGTCTCTCAAGCTTCTCATGTTCTGCGCACTTGACCGCTCGTTTGCCGGATTGGGGCGATATATCGTTGACTGGACGTGATTGTTGCGGACGCGGTCGCTCCATGTCAATGACCTTGGAAAGGAACTAGTCGTGTCGTTGACTAGTGTCTTTTACGATGACAGTGAACGGTTGGAAGCGCGAGAGGAAGCGAGTGTCGGGTGGCTCGCACGTACTTTTCACTTTGATTCAAGTGCGCGTTCGAACTGTTTGTGTACCTGCATCATGCCCCAACATCCTTGGCGCTAGCGCCGCAACGACCCGCATCCGACGAAGCTCCACCCGCGACATTATAGCAAAGAGGCGGCCGTCTACCAATGAATACAGACGCAGATATTCCACCGATTGGCGTCATACGTGGCTTCTTCTCGTTGCGTTTAAAGCAAGTGTGAGGTCAAATGTGGTAACAGGCTAAAGTACGGTGATACATGGCAATATGCTGAGTCGACACACGAATTAGATGTTTTCTATACCATAAGGAAGTGATACAGAGAACATCAATGTCGCAGGAAAACTCATTTTGAGGCGCATGTATCGAAACCCGTCATTGACGCGACCAGTACCGTGAACGTGTTCCGTTCCTGGGGACACCAAGAAGGCCGTGGAGACTGGCTCGAAACATGGAATCCGCGACAGTCGACGGATAGGAAATGACAGAGAGAATCAACATAACGCTGGACGGATGCAGAAACTAGACAGGGTAACGGACGTGGGTGGAATTTCCCTGTCACACATGGGCATCGCGCGGGCCACGTATGCGCAATAGGTTGATGGAATTCTGCCCCGGAGACTAAAGCAAAGGCATCGTGCGTGCTACGAGAATTAATGGGAGTGACCAGTGGAACGAGGATGCATATGTGAGGTGAAGGAGATGTGGCGGCTTCGAGTTTCGCGGGGTCGGCAAAATCGCCCACCTGCTGATCAGCCAATGAGAGCGGGCCGTGCCCGATGACGCGCGACCCACCCCACCGCGCGTCAACCTCATCGTGACACAGCATCTTCAATCACAAGCGATAGGCGTCGCTGCCAGCCTAGACTCGCCATATTCAACCAGAATAAAACCACGATCGCGGCCTGAAGTCATTGCGGCCTAAAGCCATTGCTGGCAGCTACAATCTGCCGAAGTCCATTCTGGCCATCCGCAACGCTGTTGTGCTACTCAACCAGCGGCGATGACTAATCGCCCGACAACGGAAGGACGGCAACTTTTGACATGCGCCGCGACGGCAGCAGACTTTTCCAATGGATCCGAGAGAAAACATGATCAGCACCTGCACCAATGCCATATCCTCGGAAAAGATGGCGGTGAGGACAACCGGAAGGCATTGGAAAACGATGATGGAAGTAAGAGCCAACTTCCGGGACCCTCGCATAGACATGGTCGCGCGCATGACGGACGTAGAATGTCCAAGATGGACACTTGATCGGGTCGAGGGTGAGCAATATGGGAGACATGGCCGATATCACAAGCTTTCACTATTCTTCAGTCGATACTGATGACTCCCTCGATCACACGCCGCAGGGCAACTTCTTGCATTTCATTTCCCATGCGAACCGCCATGGATCGCAGACCAGGCGATGATCTGGTCATGGCTACGGCCATGAGTGCAAGCCACTCGGCTTCGACAGAAGCGTCACTAGGGCTAATCGCACTCTGCATCGCATGCTACGACGAAGTATTGGGGCGAAAGTATACATGAGCACCACCTGCTTAATTTGATGGCGCACCTCATCCCAGACCCAACTTACCCCCACCTTGTGGCTTGACGCACACTCACGCATGGACACACACGCTCTCGCAGGCGTCGCGATCCGAATCCCACAACATTGCACAACGACAATCACGGGTGCGAAAGGCACAGCGCCGACAGAAGTTGACCATGAGCTAGCGGGTGCGCAGACGTCTCTAAGCACCAATGCCGACCACTCGACATATCCAACAACAGACCACGGCCGAGGAAGTGCCTATCGCGTGGAGCGCATCGCCGGTCGCCCGATCTTGTTCACGATGGGTCGTTCCTGGATGCGGTAGCCAATGCCCACGTCCTTTTGTCCATTGAAGCAGTCGCAGATATGTGCGCCTCGTTGCGCTTAGGAGGCGCGAGAGCCACGCCGATGGACTGCCGAGAGCTGTTTGAGTAGCGAGCTTATTCCGGTGCGTATTTCCAGTTCATGAAGACACCCCCAGGCACCGACGCTAACTATAGCTCTCAGCAGATATACTATACAGCGGACGGAGCGATGCGAATATATCAGAAGCAACGACATTGCGCCGATCCAGCCATCCGCCCTCAATATCGATCGATTTTACCAGGGAAACACATGTTCATAGCATTGATGGTGCTCAAAGGATACTTTCCGTTTAGCGAAGCCAGCGGCGTCTTACGCTACGGTCATCTCCTGCACGGCATGGATAGGCATGGTGATGAGGCCAGCCGGGTTATCGTAGGTGCGCTGGGACGTGTCTCAGTCGACTGTAAGCAGGAATCCCGTTCAGCACGTTCCTTGTATCGGGTGCAGGTAGTACGTTGCCAGCATAGTAAGGGCCCGAGACCGGGGAGGTTGAAGGGGTCACTTTGACGAGATCGAAACGTATCAATTAGTCATATAGCTGTTGCTACGCGTAGTCTGACCCAGAGCAGATCTGACTGCCTGTCCTCGTGGTGAGTTGGGTGGAGATGCGACGCCGAGGAGAAACACCAAAGGCAGAGTCTTGCTAGGTATATGAGGTTACATTATTACACCAAATATAGAATCACGTTCATTCCGTGACGGTGAGTACGCTACATATGCGGATCGCACGATTTCATGCCCCCTCGATTTACTTTCATCAGATTCATAGCCACCACAATTATAATGTCATGCCATCATCTCACAGCCCTCATACCCCCTCGAGGACTACACGCGTAATCTCGACAAACTCTGCTTCCTTCCGTGCAGTCTCTTCCCGATCGGCCTTCCACGCCGTCGCTGTGCGTTCCAGCTCGGCCGTCGCAACAGCCAAAACCTTTCCAGCGGCTTCACCACCCACCTGACCTTCATCATCTGGTATACCAAAGGCGACACGCGCGACTCGTTTGCGTGCGTTCAGATTGGATGTGTTCGTCGTTTCCTCGAGATGTACGCCGGCAGCAACATTGGCTTCCCGAGACTCCCTCGCCTTCGCGCGACTGTCCTCCAGTTCCTGCTTCCACCGCTTCACGATCGCGACCCGATCTTCAGGCTGTACGCTTTGGCCATTGCTTGTGGCCATCGTGGCAAGGCGCGTCTGGTCGAGC
The DNA here is from genome assembly GCF_023758025.1 of Alternaria triticimaculans. Classification (NCBI taxonomy): domain Eukaryota; kingdom Fungi; phylum Ascomycota; class Dothideomycetes; order Pleosporales; family Pleosporaceae; genus Alternaria; species Alternaria triticimaculans. The sequence continues at coordinate 118,999 of NW_026055993.1, read as the reverse complement.
TGTTCCGGTTCGATACGCTGCTCGTCGAGATGCTGACGTTGGAGATGCTGCCTTCCGGTCTCGTTCACCGGGACAATGCCGTCGTCTAAGCACGTGTCGTCCTCGCCCCAGCTTGGGGGATCAGACTGGGTGATGGGTGGTTGATCGGGGCTTTTCTGCGTCGGGGGGTCGTGTTCTACGAGCGTTACGTCTCCGTCTTCGTCTTGTTCTGCGTTGCTTTCCTGCTCCTCCCAGTCGCCAGTCGCAGGCCCGTACACTTCTCTCTGATCACCGTGAACAGCCGTCTTCCTGTGCGCGACTGTAACGCTTCTCTCGGTTGCTTGCGCTTCTTCTAGTACGTGCTTGATGTGTTTTGGTTTGACGTCGCGAGCGTTGCCCTTAGCAGTTGCGATGAGGCCAACGGCTGTTTTCCAGTTGAGCTTGGTCTTGTCGTGCAGCGCTCGCAGTTGAATTAGAAAGGTTGGTTTGTCGATCCAGACCGATGCGAAGGCGATGTCAAGTTCAAGCCAGCCGAACGCTTCCCAGCGTCCCTTCTCCAGGCTATTGAAGGCTCCTCGTGCGTTCGTGTGGTCATCCAGCGCTCGTAGCCTCCACCCCTCGATGATGCTGTGTGCGGTCGCGTCGAGCAGTCCGAGCAAGGCGCGACGGTCTTCGGGGTACTTGTGCAGTAGCTTGGAGTATGTGATCAGTGTGGCTTCCGAGTCTGCGTGCAAGGTAGAGATCTGGCGTTGTAGTGCTCGGGCATCTTTCGCTAACGAGGTACCCATGCTATACGCGAGAAGGTGGACCGTGAATGCCCATTGTTGGCGGCTTGGATGATGTGGGGTGAAAAGTGAGAGAAGAGCCGCGTGCTTGGATGAGTGGGAAGGAACTCACGGCCACGACGAAAGCCATGGGGGGCAGTGACGACAACCCGGGCTAGGCTGCTTTGGGTCAGCGTCAGCTGGTCGACCTCCGACATCTGGGCAGTGAGTGCATCTTCTTAGGTGCCTGCCGAATTGAACGACATAATGAGAAGATCTCGACAAACGATTTGATACGCTTAATACACTCGGCTCCGGTGAGATGTAAGAACCTCTTCGAAGAGATGCTGCTATCATCTGAAGGCAGCAACGCACAGCCCTTGCGCGGATGCGACATCGCCACCACCCGACCTGTCAACCAGTGTTTCGATTCTTATCGTATGAGAGTCGGCACTATGACAAGGTTCAAGGGAAGCAACAAGTAGTATTCGCGCGGGAGCGATCGAAGACGATTCGATGTGAGATTACCACCTTCATCATCATCCAAGTCAGACAGAGGGATCAGTGATACAATGCTAGCAAGGTAAAAGGCAATATTACCTGTGGAAGCAGGAGCATGGAAACCGGATATATGAAGATGTCGACGTCGTCAAAAACGTGATTGCTGCTATCCAGCCTCCATGAGTAGGGAAAGAGTGTTGATCGGGACAGGAGGAGAAAGCCACATGGAGCTGCTGGCGACTCATACCCATCGCATCGCTGAGCCCCTGCACCACGATATTCGAGGCCTGGCTGAATCCATGGTCGGAAGCTTCTACTGCCGCCTAAGATTACTCTAACCCGACTGATGTTTCCATTCCTCCGGCCAGATTTCGTTTCGGCGCATTCGTAAAGTCTTGCATGTCGTGAACGGGGCCGCTTCTGTGGTGGGGGAGGAGGTATCGCAGGGAGTTTACGGACGTCGTCGTTGGAGGCAGGAGGCCTTTCGATGAGGGCGCCGCAAATTCCACCCAGCCATGACCTTCCAGCTCATACGGCCTCTCCTCCGTACAGCAATCTCAAGCGCCGCGCCGCCGATCGGTTCTCGTTGTTGCGCGTTCTCGGTCATAGCGGATTTCCCCCTTGACGGGTTTCTTGTTCGCGGCGACGTGGAAGAGAGGTAGGCAATTGTGCGACGCGGGGAAAGACGTCAAGCATGCGCGTCGTGCTTGCTTCGGGCTGGTCCTCGGAAAAGCGGCTCGGCTGTGGCCATCACATCGGTCGTGGAGGTCGTCTAGGTGGGGATGTCAGCAGCTGCCATTCCACTTTTGGGAGGGGAAGATGTCGTACCAGCGCCATTGCTCTCGAAGACCAGACTTGGAGGCGGCACCTTTACGTGAATGAGTGAAATCGCCTGCGCATGATTCAGCCACCCCGGCTCCTGAGGAGCTCGACAACGGTGCGCTTGGGGCGAGTTCCAGCTCGAATAGTCATGGCGCGACGAGACTGACGGTGAGGAACCGCGATCACGCAATTGATCTTTTGTTGTGAAGCGTGAGATGGGGAAAGATGTGTGGACGGCAGACACGCAACACCAGGAGCGCTGTCGCGAGATGTCATTGCGGGGTCGCGTTGGACCAGATTCGCGCTCGCGTAGTGCGTCCTCACGTGCACAATTGAAGCTTGACCGCAAGAGGACTAGCCCCACATCGGAGACATCATCGACTGTCCTTGACATCTTCATCCCCATCATCCCATGCGTCATCCATGTACTCGCAATCATCTAGAATATTACGTTCCCTTTTCGTATATCGCTGGTAGTTGTAGCTACGAAGAATAAATACTCTCCTCTTCTCTCATATTACTACTACCACTGTGTCTATTCCAGCCTGTTCTGACCCCAGTACTTGAGTATGCGGTCTATCCTTTTTCCACGGGGTGGAACCGTGGTTGATAGTACCTTCACGGCTCACTCATCACCTTCACCTGCGACACAACGACAAGCATTACGGAGCATTCTACATCCTCACTCACCTCACACACATCCAATCTGAACGATGGGATCAAACAGCTACTGCATTCTATCCTCCTGAGCTCTCCTTTCTATCAGTGTCGACCATCTTCTTCTCTCTCTCTTCGAGACACATTCTTCCCCAAACACCCCAGACCTGCATACACGAGCGTGCTGCAAGTGCATCGCGAGAACATGGCGACAGCTCCCGACGACAGTGTTTCCTGCCGCAAGCTCCAGGACCATTTTGCGACGCTGGAAGCCAAGTGTCAAGCAGAAAAAACGGCACTGCAGGCCGCGACCCTGCGCGATCGCGCCTTCTTACACGAGTTTGACGAACGCGCGCTGCGTATCAGGCAAGAACTGCGGGCCGTTCAGCGAGATGCAGAGGAATTCATCTTCCACATGGACTGCAAGCAATCGTTGGGGGAACATAGCCAGCGCTTGCCTATCCGACGCAGGGTGGAGTCCATCGTCGTAAGAACTTGGTCCACCCAAAATCTTCTATGCGCTGACCCATAGGGTAGAAGAAGACAGCAGAGGGAGCCAACAAGTACGCGCGGATGCTCGGCGCCTTTGACACCGCGGATGCAGGGCGACGCGCTGGAGAGTTGGATGGAAAAGCGGTGATGGCGTCGGCGCATAGTGGCAGTGCTAAGGCGGCTAGCAGAGATGCTGTGAACAGGTCTTTGGATGCGAGTGTGAATGGACATGCAAAAGAAGCTGAGAAGGATCAAGACTGGGAGTTGGTCGCATCTTGAGGGCGAAACCACCACCCGTACATGGGGAGATGGGCAGTTCCTGGATACAATACCGTATCAGGTGATGCCGAAAGTATTACGCTTTCTCGTATTCCTCAAACGAGAAAAGTTTGGGCAACCTTGACTGTTGAGCTAAGATCGCGATCCTGTATACATTGTGTGAGCGTATCAGGTTCTATTGATATTTAATGGCCACAATGTCGCAGCCTCGCTCTCACCACCGAACATGGAGAACGTCATGAGAACATGTTAGAAGGCTTGGTGCCTGAGAACGACTCTTATCCATCCAGTCAGGTCTTCATGCTTGCTATGACGACACTTGGGAGATAATGCTGGCGCCATTAGCATCAGCGCGCTTCATGTGTTTTGGCGCATAGCAATGGGATCGATATGGACTCACAGCCCTTATGGGGGAGTGTGACCCGCAAGCTCCGCCTGCATCAATTTTCGGGTCCGCTTGCATCAACACGGTATACGCGAAAGCTCGTATGTCCAACGCGAAACCTTGGTCTCCTTCTCCTCGGTCTCATGAAACCCCGATACCTCATGTTTCAGAATTGGAAAAGGGAGTTGCCGACGGTGGAAGACTTCGTCAGGTCATCTTTTGGCCATAGAATCGAGATCAAGATGAAGCAAGCGCGTGTAGCAAGGAAACGTTCAAGCACCCCCTTCGTGGCAGTAGTTGTATTGTATGTGGCACTCCAAAAACGCACTAGTAGTTCACGAAGCAGACACATGTAGGCTACGTTCATGGGTTAAATAGCTTTGTGGCTTTGAGCTTATTGGATCTCTTTCATTCATAGCATATGACTATTTTGTGCGTTGTACAGGAAAGATCTTTGCGTCATCTCCACTGCCAATTATTTCCAAGTGACCAGGCTACGAAGCGACGCAGCTCATTATAGCAGCGCGTTGCAAGCGCAACTACTAGCTGAGAGTGTCGTAGAAAGAGCATAACTTCACTTTCTTCGCACACATGTGAGCCAGACCCAATGACATGCCGTATCTCGACTGTATCGAAAGATCGCGCCTGGCACTTGACGTCCGCCGCATACTGGTCTTGGAAATGGAGACATAGGGAGGTAATGGCATGATAGCATTGTGGAAACAAGTGCCGCGTACCAATCTTTGCCCAAATGCTTGTGAACCGTCCGGCGCATCGTTCGCTGGTATTCTTGACGTAATCGGCCACAGATGTCGGAAGCTCGGCAAGTATCGATATCGTGTGCGCTGGAAACTCAGACTCTGATTTCGCTCGTTTCATTCAGATGTCATCCATGGAGACGCATCTTTGACCCTACGTGCGGGGAATCTCGGGACGCAGGTGGAGTCGTGCAGAAAGGTACCTTGACTGGGGGTTTCGGACGGCCTGATCAACACGGTCCAGTCACCTCGCTGTGGCCGAGAGAAGACGGCGTCTTGATCATCGGTGTCGCTGCTGCTTGAACCGCGAGAGTGCTTTTGGATGACAGTAGATTCGCTGGTTTGGTGAGAAGGTGGTGCCGTGGCTGCGACGCCGACGCTCCTAGTGTAGTCGGGGTAGAGCTGTGGCAAGGGAATGTTTTGTTTGTATCTGGTAGGTACGCCTTCCCAAAGATCCCGCATGTAGTCTTCCTCCGGTGTAGAAGCGCCCATGGTCATTCTGCCCTCGCGATGCGCCTTCCCATGTTCGGTGCCGCAATGCTTCGCCAAGATCGCCTCCGGTGTATGGGCAGGACGCGACTCGATAGCATCACGGCCGTAGTGGTCTCTTCTATGTTCCATTTGATCAAGGAGCAAACGTAGGCTCTCGTCAAGATCCAGGACGAAGTCAAAGTCGTATGACCCGGCCCAGTCGGGTGTAGCCGGTCGAGTGATGAGGCCGCGGCCTTGTGTTTCAACTACCTGCGCTGCCGCGTATACTGCATCGGTATGGAGACTGCCGAGGGACATCGTAGGGAAGCTATGGGTGGTTGCTAATTAAAGCGTTGGTCGTGTAGAGATTGATGTCGTCTAGGCCGCCGCTCCAGCTCCCGAATGTGAATTATGGAGTGGCGCCGTGGGTGGAGTCAGGTGACCGCTGCAAACGCTCAGTTTTTGATCGAAACCGCGACTTCTGTCCGAGTGAGGCACAATAGCTTCAGTACGCGCAGATGACTCTTCCCATGTTCAAGGGCGCAACACAAACATCATGGCACCACTTGCGACATTGACAGCAGTCAACGCTACCGCCGAATTGGCGTTCTATTGTGGCGTCAATCGGTTTCTGCAAGTACATCCAGGATATCTCATGGTCTTCGGTCGGAGGGTGGCATTCGGATGTGTTCTGCAACCACTGTTTACACCATGGTTTTTTTCGGTACAGACTTTGCCAGAACCGGACTAGCGTGGACGATGCCCCTCGTCTCGTCGCCCTCCAGGCCCCTACCCTCATCTCCATCTCTCCTTCATGCTCGGTCTCCGCGGCTCGCGGCGCTCTTCATTCGAATTGCGCTGGTTCTCATCTGGGTGTCCGTCTCGCTCACCCCTGTCCGCGCCGTGTTCCTGTCCCTGCCATGCAAATTTCAACGGCCACGCAACCGGCGTCCGCATAACGGCTTCTAGATCCTACCTTCCACGCCGATACGTCTGCTCCGCTCTACTTCCAGAAGGAGGGACATGTTCAAACGTGCGGCAGAAGGCTGAGCGGGAGTTGCGAACGTCGCCCAACTGGTAAGGCGCCCTACGCATTAACCGTAGCGCTCCGCCTCGTTCCCAGGTTAGTTGGGAGAATTCCTCCAAGGAGTGCAACCCTGGTGTCGCGCTCAACACGCACATCGGTTCGGAGCGGTTGCACGGTCAACGTCTCTCACCACCGGACCCATTGTACCACCATGTCGACGGCAATTCATTCTCCAGCACGAGCTGCACCTTATCACCCAAAGTCTTTCGCACGCGCGATCCCTACCAGGGGCTAAGCGACTCTCCAGCATCAAATATGGGGAGGTGGCTGCTTACAGCCGCCAGCCACGCTATGCAAGCCATTTACGCCCCATCCGCAAGCAACATCTACAGTACATGTCTCAGCCGCCCGATCGAGACAGGCTTGCGAGGTGCGTACGTCTTCCATCCTCAGCCTCGCTGTCCACGACCTTAGAGCAGCACTGCCTACGTATGTATCAACAACAGCTTCCTTTAGTCAATATGTATAACGGTGAAATGCCCCGTGGGTTCATTGCCCGCACAAAACATCACAGATATCTACATCTACTTCCCGTGCTGCTCATACCATGAGATATACACTTGCGCTTCTCAGCGCCTTCCTACTGCCCTTCCACTGCATCGCTTCACCCACACCCACGTCAATACCCTCCCCAGCCACTGCCACTAGAGATGTCATAAGCTCTCTTCCATCAGCAACCGCTCCGCCTTCTCGTCGTGATGACGACTTCGCACCAAGCATTGCCCCGTTCTCGTTAGACCTTCCCACAATATCGGTCGCAGAACCTTCCATACCATCTCTCTCACTCGACCTTCCACCTGAGACCTGCACGCCCGGTTTCAGCTCGTACGCAACTCCCGGGCTCGATGGCTACGTCCCTGCGGAGGCATGCAATGCGTTGTGGGTATACTTTCCCAACTTCGCCGCGGCAGTAGCCTTCTCTGTCCTGTTTGGTATGCTCACAATCGCACATCTGGTTCAAGCAATCGTGTACCGCAACGGCTTCTGCTGGGTTATCATCATGGCCGCTCTTTGGGAAACTGGCGCATATGCGTTTCGAGCTCTTGGTTCCAATGATCAACAATCCTCCGGCATCGCAATGGTCGCTCAGATTTTGGTGTTGGTAGCGCCTATCTGGGTGAACGCCTTCGCCTACATGGTCTTCGCCCGCATCGTTCACTACTACTCACCCACTCGCAAGGTCTGGATCTTCTCCCCCTCCATCCTCGCACTCATCTTCGTCACCCTCGACATCGTTTCTTTTGTCATCCAGCTCGTCGGCGGTGGAATGGCAGGTCCAGGCGCGAGTCCAGAAGCACAAAAGAAGGGCCTGAACATATACATGGGCGGTATTGGTATGCAGGAGGGCTTCATTGTTCTATTCCTGGGGTTGGTCATCAAGTTTCACCGCGATCAGCTCCAGGCGGAGAGGCTGGGACGCTTACCCGCGGACAAGATTGGTGGCTGGAAATGGTTGTTGTACGCGCTCTACGCATGCTTGCTGGCTATCACTATTCGCATTATCTATCGTCTCGCCGAGTTCTCCGCTGGTCTTGGCGCAAGCAACCCTCTTCCGAGCAACGAGCCTCTCCTGTACGTTCTGGAGTCAGCTCCAATGTGGTTGGCCATCTTCGTGTGGAACGTAGTCCATCCTGGTCGCTTTATCCGCGGCCCGGACGCCAAGATGCCGCGTTCGTGGCTGTCACGTCATCTTTGCTGCTGCTGTGGCAAACGTCGTTGCGACGACTGCAATGGTAAGCTTGGCCACGCTGGACCTCATCATCAACGCCTAGGAGACGACTCGGATCTGGAAGACAACCAGGAAATGCACCCCGTACCGAAGAGTGCCGGAGGTCGTTATGCCGTCAGCCCGACAAATCCTTTCCTGGATGAAACATCTTGCGACTCTTCCTCGAATCCCGACTACAGGGAAGGGCACCGTCTTCGCCCTTCGTCGACTGCCGCAAGTTTCCGCGATGTCAGCCCAGAGCCAACATCATATACTGCATACCATCCTCGCGGGTTTCTGGGCTAAGCGGAACTAGTTCAATTCCCTTAGCTCGCTCCATGGGCAGCAGGTTCATTCGAGGACAGACAGTATACATTGGACAAGAATGAAGAGAAGTTATTGAGTGGATCAGTGGTGGCTGTAGAACCGTACAATCATATATAGGTATATATCATGGACTTGGGTGAACAAAAAGCAATGTTAGAGCTATCACAAAATGATCTGCCCGTGAGCCATGCCCGCCGTTTCGACTGTGTCTCTTCCGGGGAAAGAATAGACCCAGTACATCCTGACATCCTAATCCTTGGTCCACTTCTGGGCGATATCCAGGTTCAACGAGGTGGCGGATTACCCCGTGCTTCACGCAATGATTGAACGTAACCTCCCCATCAACACCAACACCAAACTCGACGTCTTCGTTGATACACTTCAAAGGGGGAGAGATAGGCGGCTTCACGAGCAGCGGGGGGATTCCTAGTTCCAGGCCTCTCTGGTGGTAATCGTGAGTGCTCATCTTGACGTTGCAAAACGAAATATCAGCCTCGAGAGTCATGGCAATGAAAGACTGCTTACCGGCTAGCTTGCCATGCATGATGGACACTTCCTGCTTCATTGCCCTCCTTCGTTCAAGTCAGTCCTTCTCATTGGACTTTGGGCCGATCACAACGGCGAGGTCCAATTAGTCCAGGTGCCCGTGGCGAAGGTATTCGAGGTCTGCGCGACGACGACAAATCTTGATGGACTGCAATTAGTCCGGCGCTTCTGTTGACCATCCGCCTTCCGAGGAAAACGGATCCACTCCGTCACCTCTCCATGCGATGTCGGAGATACGCTTGGTCGCTGCGGTAAGAAGTTGTGGCGGCAGCGGAACTCCATAGAAGCCGTTGATGAGCTCCTCGAGGGATTTGTTGTTGGCCATAACTCCAGGGCTGGGTATGGTTTGTGGGTGTGAAATAAGAGTTCTGAGTTGATGAGGTAGGAAGTGGAGTGAGTGTAGGAGTCTTATTTGTATCGAGCCCAGTGAAGTATATTGCCTATCTGCGCGCGTACGGAGCCTTCTCCCACCTTGAGCGTTCAGTAGGAAAAGCATCCAATACCATGCTACTACCTGCAATGCTAAATTGCTTATCGCCAAAGTAGACTAGGATGCTCAGATATGTGGCAAGCCTCTTGTGTGATTCGCCACGTGGCTTGACGCCTGCGTCAACGCAAGACCAGGACTTGCATAAGCCCTGTTCAAACATCTGTTCGATGTTAGGCTCATATTTGTATAACATTGGCGTAACGGCCAAACGAGGGTCACGCGAAGTTGAGACTCAGTGCGGGAAACATTAGTAGCATTCTCGTCTGCCGCTCAGCCGGTGCTATGAAATCATCTAAGTCTATGAATGGGTATTTGGGTGTCGTGCAATTTGAGGAATGATAGTCGATGTCGACGACGAGCAAGCTGGTCAGAAGTGCAACTTGAGCTGATGGCATTCCCCCTCCACGAACCAAGCTTCGAGACCCAACAAAATGCTGCGGTCTTCCTAGAACGTCAGGCGACCAATGTGTATGCCCAAGGGCACCGTTTGACTCTCTTCCACTGCATATATCAGAGCACCACTGTCGCCTGGGGCGGCGAACGGGGTGCATTCAGCGATCCAGCTAACGATGCCGGCCCACTTGTGCATGTCGTGCCGCCATAATTTCTCCAAGGAAATACCGAGATCCTTGATCTTGAGCTTTTCGTCGGGTTTGTCTCTGACCTCCTGCTTCACTGGTGCATACTAGGCACCTTTCATGCTGAAGTGTATGTTCGTCAAAATACCGAAGGTTTTGCCAGTCGTAAAACCCTCCTTGTACACGCGGATGCCTGATCTCTGCTGTATCAGGCTGTTTATTTGGAAGTCACGCGTGGCCTCCCTCTCCATATCAAATTCTCGCGAATGCCCGTTGGCTCCGTAGTGGTGGAAATTCACCCGTGGTAAAGCGGCCTCGACCTTGTGCTTGTCGTCGTTCTGAACTTTGAGGATTCCCACTTCTCTGGCCATCTTGTTTAGCGGATCAGGATAGCGAACGCGCAGGTGGTCGGCCTCAGGCCTCTCCCGATGTCATGCAGGCCCATACTTTTCCAATCCCAGGAAAGATATCGTTGCGGTTGATGATGCGATCCCTGACATTCAGTGCAAGGCTCTGACAACCGTTTGCCATGTTCGAGTGTGCGGTCTTGCGATCCACGACCATGGAGACGACGTTGACCCAACCCAGAAGCAATGTTTGCGTCTACACCGCTTGTCTGCTCTGAAACACACTTCAGCACGTCTCATGACCTTCTTGGTCGCTTTGTAGTCGTCTGGGTGTGAAAGATGGGGTTCAATATTCGGAGGTGCTGAAGCCTCACAGTCCGGTCATGTCGGCCTCTAACATGGGACGAAAGTGTTGATTTCAGCGTCCGCCTCGGCCGTGTCGCAGCTAAAGGTACTTGTGGCGCCAGTGTCGTGAATGGAAGTGCTGATAAATGAAGCTTGTTGACAGCAGAGCTATTGTGATGGTATGCCGAGTGCCCGTAGGTCTGTGAAGTGGCAAGCGGCGTGGATTTGACGCCGAGAGAGCTGGTTCCGGCTCCATCGATGCCTGCATGTCAACCAGCTATCTGGCGCCTGTTGGAAGGTGCGATGGTGACTTGCGTAGGCGATGCACTTCGCTCACTGTCCACATTCCGGCGTAAGTGTCCACACATATGTTGGTGGTGCATGTCGTACAATCTTGCCCGGGTCAATGTCGTTCATCTCGAGTGGTGTGGTAGTGTACAGGTGACGCGCACTAGCTCGCTTGGCGTGCGCCGGCGGCTCTCAGGGTTGGCGCGCAGCGCGTCCTCCTCCACCCCACGTCTCCATTCTCAGCCACCACTCTCGCATCTCAGATCACTGCGGTCCATGTTCGCTTGCTACGATATAAATCACAGGCACACTTGCTCCTTCGTCCATCCACACCAGAAGATTCGGTCAGGCTTGCGAGAACGATGGGGCGCCTTGCGGAAAGCTGCAGACATCGTCCATCATGGGGTTAGCGCCATGTATCGCTCACATCTCTCGCGATCGCGCAAACAAATTGCATTTCGCGACCTTGAGCTCAAAATGCTCGACGTGACTGCTAGACAAGCGCCTCCTCGACCATCGCCAGCCAGTCATTGATCTTTCCACCCGCCCAACTCATTTCTTCGTTTTCGCTCAGCATGGCACCCCCGACTACACCGTCCTCCCAAAGGTTCCGGCGCACGATCGACGAGCTAGTCGAACACAATCTGATCGTCGACTGTGCCGACAAGGCCTTCCCACAAGAGCTGAATGAGCGTGTGGAGCAAATGCTGAACACGCCGGTCATGCCCGAACAGGCTCATAGCGCACGAGAAATCGTCTGTCAGCATCGAGAGGCCCGCTCCAGGGACAAGAAGAGTGCCGTCGACATGGTGGAGCCGCTGTTGCTCTTCCAGGGAGAGCGAACCGGCTACGCACGTGGCATACCCAACATCGATATCAGCCACGACTATACCCTGACGACAGACTTTGTCCCAATCCCACCAAGTTCCGATTCGGAAGCCTTGAGATATAAACCGGATCTCGCCATTGGGTACTTGAATCCCCGCGATACCGTGACCCGTGTAGACTCAGGGTTGACGGAAAAGGATGACGAGTTCCTGGAGAAGTGAGTTGACGATCACTCGCCAGATTCCCATGCTGACGTTAGATTGCTAGTTTCGCGCTGAACCCCGAACTATCCTTCCCGTTCCTCACTGCCGAGTGGGAAGCAGCAGACGGACATTCCATCCTTAACGCCATGAAGAAGTCTGCTCTCCACGGCGCGACGATCGTAAATTACCATCGGCAATACTTCGAGTCCGCGTACGGCGATACCATACCTGCGACTTCCGCCTACACGATGCACATGTCCGTTACATGCGATATGATGCTGCTACAGCTCTGGCTACATTGGAGCGAAGGGGGTGACAATGGAAAATACTTTATGAAAGAACTGTACTCGTGCAGTATGTCTATGGAGGAGCAGATCGCGAAGGCCCAAGCGATCCTGAAGAGCCACCTGGACTGGGCGCTTGCGGATCGGCTTCAAGCTATCAAGGACGCACTTCCCCTTTGGCAAAAGGCTCGCGCTATAGAGAAGGCGAGTCACGAATTGAAAGAGGCTAGACGCATGTCAGCACTCGCTATTCGCGGATCGGTTTTTGTCCGTTCTCACACCACCCAAGCCACGGCAAATCCAAAGACGCCTCGTAGGAGTGTGGCAACACCCAAGTCGACCTCGAAGTCAAAGGCAACCAACAGCAACCACACATCATTACCACGAACCCGAAAGAGGCAGAGAGATTCCGCTGAGAGTTATGTTCCGCAAGATCAGATTGACGAGCTCTCACAGTCCTAGAGAAGGTTCAAGATCACGGGCGCCACAGATCGCCTGGAAACGCGGGTGCCAGTGGTAGCGCGACCGCCATCGGAGGCAAGAAGACAGCGACCACCAAACCAGTGGTGGAGGTGATGGAGACGAAGGGGGTCGCGCAAGTTGTAGCAGACTTTGCCCTCCTGCTCATCGTGAGAAGCACGAACGCCGCTCGATTGTGAGCTCCTCTTCAGCTCATGCCTTGGAGTACGCGATTTGAGGTCCCAGCAATGTGTTATATGGCATCGTTGTTGGTTTAGTCTTCATACTATGTAAAGATGGATATCAGCACACAATGCACCGAGCTTCTCTCCGTTTCTTCTCAAGATGCCCTGACCGCAGTCCGCACAGATGAAGGTGACGTATGCGCCCTTCGTTGACTAGCATGCAATAACCCAAGTCTATCTAGATTCATTGCGCATATCCTTCCTTACATTATCGTGTCTCTTTATGACATTTATGCGTGGGGCTGAACATGTGGCGAGCGAGGATGCAGCTGCCAAAATTGGGTCAGGCTCGGAAGATCGGAGACAGCATGCCACCCGCCCCATTCGTCTCTCCCATAGAACCTTCGCGTCTACAGTTTACTCGGGCAGAAACCGGAATAGATCTAGCAAGATCGTATGCGATAGAGATCTGCACGGCTCCCCTCAACCTTCGCCCTCACTGGTGGACTTATTGGGATCACTGCCCTGGGCTGGGCGGGGCCGCAGTCGCGGTGCGGGCCGTATGTTGATCTTCAAGCTCAACGGCGCGGATCTAGCTCGGGGTGCTTCGCGCTTGGCCATCATGCGGAGCAACGCAGCTTCTGACACTCGCTCGAAAGCTGTGATAGACCTTTTCGTCGCGGTATCGGCCGAAAGAGTGACTCTACACGCACACCCAGCAGTGAGATATCCTCTCGACCGACCACATGGACTCTCAACATTGCAACACGTCTGACATCGTCAGCTCCCCTGGTGGAATTCGCGAACGCGACAACAGCCCATAAAATCTCGATCGATAGACAGCATTTTGACTACTTGTTGTACTGCAGACGCACGGGTGCTGCTCGTACGGCAATCTGTCTTCATTACCGACACAGCGAAAATTGGTACGTCACTCAGTTCTCGACCAGTACATCCACTTCATTGCGCTACCGACTACATGGAGGATCGGGGGAGGGCACGAAGGCATACTGCAGCAACGTTGTCGTCGCAAAGGATGCAACCGTCGAAGATCGCATACCCCGCGGATGTGCCTTGTTTAATTGGCGGAACGCGTAGTCACGTGCATCTCGGATCCAAGCTTGCTTAACCCCTGGCGATGACGGCACGCGTCCTGACTAGCAAAGCTCCGAACCAACCAACACGAGAATCGTCCCACACCAACAAAGTAGCGCCGGCGCCAGCCCCATCGCATTATGGCGACCCTGCCTGGTATGACCGCCCTTGCACGTAGCCCGCTACCCCTCCCGTCATCTCCGAGCCCTTCCGCATTTCTTGTCTTCATTGTTGGCGCGCAATCGTGTTTGCTAACATACACCAGCTTCGGGCAAGCCACGCCGCTCCACACGCACATCCACACGCTTCGACTACGCCGAACCGTCGCCAGAATCGGAAGACGAAGAGCACCTTGCCGAGTGCGTCCTTCAAGAGGAGCGTCGGGAAGATGGCGTACTGTGGTATGAGGTCAAATGGGCTGGCACCGATCCGAAGACCGGTTTGCGCTACGACCCCAGCTGGATCCCGGCCGACGGAGCAAACAACGCGTTGAAGAAGGACTGGGAGAGACTGAAGAGACTCCGTAGGGCTCGAGATGCCGTCGTAGCTCGTACTGCCCGTCAATCTGGAGCTACCCGTGGAGTTCAAGCCGAGCGCACCGCCGAGGCCGGTCGCATTGTGGAAGGCGTTTGGGCCGATGAAGCTGCTCTGGAGGTCCGAGATGGTCGCGTCGCCCACACTGCCAATGCTCCCGCCGCCAGGACTGCTCGTTCGGCCGCAACACTCGAAGCCTCTGATGACGACGAATTCACACTTGCGCGCGAGTATCAACCAATAACTCCCCGGCGTGAAGAGCGCGCGATGCGCCTTCTACATCAACCTTACGAGTCCTTGCGTCGTACTCGCCAACCCTCCTGCGATCGACCTCTTCCTTCAACCGAACACCCCTATACACTCAGTGCTAGGCAGACGACGGCACCCATCTTCACACCTACGCCGCGCTCCGCTGTCTACCGTTATCAGCCCTACCCATCCAGCAGACCACCTAGCTCACCACCTATACGACGGCCTGAGTCATTACATCGGCTAATGGCGGAGGTAATGGCGGAGTCGGCGCGAAACGCTGCAAACACGGAATTGGACCGTCAATGCTTCATATGTTTCGATAGCGTCGAGACTTTTGAAGCGGATGGTATTCACTACCAGAGGCTACGTTGCTGCGGTATGTATCCCATTCGTCTACTCACCAACACCTTGACTGACTGTACCAGGGAAGCTCAGCTGCCACAACTGCTTACGGAGTTGGCTTGAGCGCGCAGACAAACCGGACGTGTGTGCGCACTGCCGACAGCCTCTCGAAGAGTTCGAACTGCAACCAACCACTCGCGAACCTTCAGCTATGAGCGAGACGCCCTCGCCGACACATACACGACGATTACGACCACTGACACGACCTTGACGACTCCAATCCATCGAACACACCAAACGGCATCGCATATACTCAGAGCATGTAGCCCAGGCATGCAACCGGTTTTGCGGCAGTTATAAAGCTTGACAAACATGTCTGGCGAGGCACAAGCATATAGGAAGAGCAATACAATAACATTTGATAGCAACATCATGTGCCATCTGGTGAAAGCAGGCGATCTTCGAGCCTGTTGTGCAGAAGCACCTGATACAAGGGGAAAACCTGAACACCCAGGAGCCTACGTCGCCGTTAGGCCACCACCTTCGCAAGCTTTTATCTTGATGTAGGCTCTTGGGTGTTCGGTTTTTCCCTTGAATGGGGTGGAAGTACGATCCTGGCTTTCAGCCTCGCTTCATACTGAAGATGAATTTGGCTTTTTCGTATCGTGTAGTACGCTCGAAACAAAATGAGAAGAAGTGTGCCATGCGTTCCTGCACTCTCAATGGAATCGTGACGCGGAAGTGGTCAGCCAGCTGCTTGGTCTTTCCACGGCACATACAGAAACGTGCACGAAGGTGCTCACCAGCCAGAAGTACCGCAAAAATGAGGAAAATATCCATCATAGGTACTTTGTCATGCGCGACCAGTAATCTACGCGATATAACCAGCTTTATCCCATTGCTCTCGAACCCCCCCGAGCCTATACTCTGACGAATATGCCAGCCGTGGCTGTTCATCTCTAAAGAGCCGCGACGCGGTACGCCAGTGCCAGCTGAACGGTGTGCGGCAATCACCCAACCCGCGATAAACAAGCACCTCGATCTTGTACCCTTTCTTTGCACCTTGCCAGACTATGTCAATGGTGTAGTCTGTTAGACAAGAGTTACATGATCCATTTACAAGGCTGCAGGCCAGAAACGCGTCTGGACCGGTTCCTTTAGCCAGCTGGGGAAGTGGTGTGGGATATGAATCAGGATATCCTCGCCGAAGAGTAAGATGTTTGCACACTAGGTGTCCAGCGCGGTCGATGTGGTCTCGGAGTGCTAACGAGTCACCTCGGCGATGAGTCATGGATATGGTCGATAGTATCAGGAGTTGTTGGTTGAAGATGCGTGCGTGCTGGGACCTCGAGTCTATGACTCCATCTGGGTGATGGGAGGACTGGGCTCGTTCGTTAAGCACGTCAAGAGGCAAACCGTGATTGCGTCCGTAGAGATGTCGGTTCATGACCAAGCGCGCATGATGGTAAGGAATCTGGCAGGTAACCGGGATGTAGAAGTGGTTGTCCGAATTTTGCTTGCATGGTAGACGCTCCAAGTAGAACGGAGCTATCGATCTACTCCAGCGCCCATGCCAGCGATGCAGCTTCGTACAGTGGTGACAGTAATAGATGTATGGAATGTCTCTTTCAAGCGACAGCAAGAGCTTCTCCTTGTCTGATAGTATCAGGGGCATATCGCATGTATCCCAGAGACCATGGAGACTCTTGCAGGTCAACGAAAGAGACGCTAGAGAGCATTCATCGAGATGCGCTACGATCATTAAGATAATCTCTGCGGGAAGATCGAGGGCACACGTTGACGGACCGCACATCTTCTGGAATGACCTTCTCAAACGATCAATGGCTTCCTGTGCGACCATGACTGGGTTTATAAGACGGAGTGGTTGCCGACGGCCCTGCTGGAGAGGTGAGACCTGGAACGCCATCATTTCGATGCGCGGGTATGGCTATTGCACCCCAAGTATAAAATGCGATGTGTTGATCGAAGAGCTGGCTTGTTTGTGTGGGTTGACGAGGATGGTCGACGTTGCGGTTCGTGTGCAGTGACAGTTCCAGTATCGATAGAAAATGGGATGTCTTTGATCTGGTCATAAGCCGCGAATCTTTTTTGTTGTGTGCGCGTCGCAGAAGCATACGGTCGTTGTGATCCAGTCCTACCATGGTAGTGCGACGTCTGAATAAATCATCTCTCTTAGGTGGATTCATGGGTGAGTTCCGGTTGGTGCTAGGCTGACTTAATTCGACCGGAACGTATCGATAAGGAAGAAGAATTGGTACGTGTGGATGTGTGGGACCAACCTTTGGCCAACCAGCAACTCACAACTTCCATATTATGCCACTCTTATACAGCCAAGTTCCTCAGATGAGAGATGTCGCCGCTTGAAGAACTCCGCTGGGTGGGCGAGAACACGGCCGTTGCAATCGCCGCAGATACCCTTCGTCAGTCCGGATCACGATGCTTGTCACAGACTACCTTGGCAGCATGGCTGGGTAGAGCTAATCGCAAATCCGAACAAGGAAACGCGCATTGGCAAATATGAGCACTTTTCAAAAGAAGTAACGTGGGTGGTCGCAAATACATGGGATACGAGGAAACTGTAGCTGTTATTGAAAGGAATTGCAGGTGGTTCACAGCACCAAGGTATTGGCGCACTACCACTATGCTATCTGCACGCACAAATCGTCCATCCAGTTTCCAAGTTGTATAATGCGCCTGACAAAGGTACCATGCACGTATGGATGGTGAGCGAATGTAATGGGTGTCAAGTTCCGCGCTGCGGAGAAACGCGCACGACAAGAATATCCGTGGCCGGTACGTGGAGATGAGATTGAGACATGAGCCGCACTTGCGCAAAGCTTCGACCACAATCATGATGGGGTGATAGCCCGTGGAATAAGGAAGCCTGCTCGTCGCAATAACACTAGAAACAACATAATGAGCGCAACGCCTGAAGAAATGGACATGATGATGCGGCGTGAAGTTCGTGACCACCATGCCGATTGTGTAGACAATGATCGTCGTGTGTGGTACATAGGTAGGAGCGACGCGTTGGGGCGGTACCTGAGACTATGCTACCCGCAGCGACACAGGCGCGTGCGAGCAGTGAGCAACCCAGGACGCTTTGCTACGCCAAGCAATATGATATCGTGTCTCCCGCTGTGGCGAGTGATGGAGATCCCCATTCGCGGATCCAGAAGTGCTACGGCGACTTGCATGTGCGATACGACAATGCGACCAATATCTGTCATCCGGCACACGGGTGACGTGACGATGTGGCATGGGTAAGCTGGATTTGACGCTGTCGTTGGTTGGAAAGGGACGTGCAGGCGATCGTACGAGATGGGTTTCCCACAGATTTGATAAAGGTGGCATGACCTTCCATTTGCAGTCGTGTTCGTGACTCCTGCAATATACTTCCCGTATACTGTTGCCATCATCTCTTCCATCTCTCTCAATTCGATTTCCTCTAACGCCGACTTCGAGCATCCGATATCGTCATCCTCGAAAATGGAGATACTTCCAGTCACTCCCGGAAAGCGCAAGTCGCCCGACGAATCTTCTGACACCCACTCCCATCCTTCCACTGTAGAGCTCTTCTACGACTGGCCCTCCGATCGTAAGATCCCACCCGAAGATGCAACGGTCGTTTACATCAACACCATGGTCGAGGCGAAGAAGCTTTCAATTGGGGATAAGATCGCTGCGGTCCGTGAAGCCGTGGCTCATCTTCTACAGCGCTTCTGGACGCTCGATGGCCCTGAATGCGCGAGGAAGCGTCCCCACCATCGTATGCGTACGAAGAGTCACATCAATGCCGTCTTTGGTGCGAAGGAGCTTCCGAATGCAGAGAAGATAAGCATAGTCCGCGCAGCCGCCATCCATCTTCTCCAGTGCTTCACTGCAGTAATCGAGAGGAATGCCCCTAGTAGTGTCGGTTCGGAGACTCTCGAAGGTCATATTGATTACTTACGCGCCTCGGACGAAGCCTCCGTCAGCATTAGCAAGAAGACGAAGATTGTTGTCAACGCTACCCTGTATTTGCTGGAGGAATTCTGCTTGATCGACCCGAACACGTGCATGACGGTCTGCGAAGATGAGAACGGATCTGACAGGGGCATTGGCTGTGGATGAACGGGCGGGTGGGTCTTTCATGCTACAGCGAGCGGTGCAGGCGATGATTGCGGCCCATGAAGGTTAGATATCAAGCTGCTCCCCGTTGCGGCGTACTGTGGTTGTTTAGTTCTGTTTCCTCTTTGGCACTCCCGACGATCATCGTTCGTCACCGCCGCAAGGATCATACGAGTCTCCGGTCGTCGCCTAACGATGCATTAGACATGTGTTATGACGGAGCTGGCGGTGCAACACGGAATATCCAGCTAGGAGGCTGACAGAGTGGTTCAGAGTAACGATTCTGTCCAAGCTGTATGGAAGACTGAAACATGCCCAAGTCAGAAACAGCTCATTAGACAGGAGGTACTTCTCAATGCGAACGAAAGAGGGTCAACTCTCTACTTCTATACCTTCACACGCTTGGCCAATTGTTCTTCGCTCTGGGACGGTTGACGTGAGACTTCCGATTCGTTTTGTTTCTCGTGGGAAAAGCGTTGAGCTAGTTGCTCCGCCGTCGGTCGGAGCTCTGCCTCCCATGCTAAGAGTTCGATCGCAATATCCCAGAATTCTCGGTAGTCTACTCTGGCTGCGGTTGTGTCCATGATATCTCTAAAGGATTTGTAGACTGACGCCTGGCCTAGTTTTCGATGAACTTGTTTTCCTGTGAGAAAGTCGACCAGAGTGACACCGAGACTCCACACGTCTGATGGAAACGAGAAGGGCTCCGAAGACTCTTCTTCCTTTATTCGCATGACCTCAGGAGCGAGATATGTCATCGTCCCTCGATTGTGGCGAGTGCTGTGCGGGCCCTGATCGCTGCAACCAAAGTCGAGGATGATGACGTGCACTGGGCTTTCGGAGCGATAGCCTATGTTTTCAGGTTTGATGTCCCGATGAAGTATATTGAGGCTGTGAATATGTGCAAGACCGGATCCAATCTGGCGTATGGACTCGCGAAGGAAAGTAGTAGACTCCGGAAGACGTTTCCAGATTGGGAGTAATTGCAGCGCGGAAGAAGTTGCCGGTGGTGACATAATGAGACCCACAGTCAGACACTCATTCTGTCGCCATTCGTGTGGATTGGCTGACGCGTCCCAGTTTACGACCTCAAGAAGCTTGCATACGTTCTCCTAGACAAAAGTTTAGTTTCGTTTCATCAAATCCAGCGCATGACATACATGACTGATACGGCTCAAGATGCCAATCTCTCTTCTTAAGTCACCGAACTGCGAGGCGGTGCATTTGACCATCTTGACTGCGACTGGCTTGCCGTTAGACTTGTCAAAGCCCAAAGATACAGAACTCGTGGCGCCATGGTGATCAGCATCATAGATGCTGTAGCCGTGGTAGTCGATAGTTGGCTTGGATGGTGTTGGCGAAAGCAGCATCACGGAATTCGGAGGCATAGCGTTGACCTGTGCTAGGGCTTCTTCGAGTTCTCGTTGTTTCTGCTCCTGGCTCAAGTCGGTGTACACGAGTACGTAAGTGAGATCACCCAGCCGGACGCTGGTGCCATGTTGAAGGGTAGCTTGGAAATCTCGTTCGTGCTGCTGCTTTATGTCGTCGCGTTGAAAGGTTCTGCTGTCCACAGTGATCTGCAACCATCATGAGCAAAACGCGCCCCTGAAGAGACACAGTGCAATACCTTTCTGCCGTCAGACACGGCAACCATGACGCCAGTTTCAAGCTGACGTCTCAATCTGCAACGACGCGAATGAAGAGAATTTTCAGTGGTGAATGGAGCAAGAAGAAAGTCTACAAAGTGATCTGGCTTGTTCAGTCTTGAGCTTCCCACAACCCAGCCTAAGCCTTGACTCGCAGGAGGAATGGACATGTTGAGGCGGTAGTAACCGCAAAATTCTTGGAGGGCTTCGCGCTGAGGTGACGGGGTAGAAGCAGCAAAACTGCTTTCAGCAGTACTTTCGCTGGACAGCGTGACTTCGTAGTGAATGTACTGGCGCACATGATGCAGCTTGCTGCTATCGGACTCCAGAAGGCGGACGACTTGGCCAAAGAGTCTGCGTGCCGCTGGAGAATGCGGCACCAATCGCGCGAAATCACCATTGGACACTCCGCGATGCACGTTCTCCCATGAAGTTACGTCTGGCAGAGTATCCCCTGGCGAAGACATTGGTGTGATGAGAGGAGAGGAGAGGTCAGGGGCGGCCTCGGAATGTATGGAGTTGGGTAATGCGGGCGGGGGTTACCCGATACGGTTAGACCGGCCAGTGAACCTTGGAAATAGCCGCCAGCCCTGGAGTGTTGGGACGACTTCGACACGCCCCTTCAACACCCTGCCACCGACCGCTTGTGCATGACGTCGCTACAGCACGACCTGGCATCGCCGCCCCGCTCGCCGGCGATACCCGATGCGGTGCTTAGAATCTACGAGGAACAGTACATCACGAAACCCCTGCTGGCGGCACTGAAGAAGCTGCGAGACCAGCTGCAGGCGGCCGGCACCACCGAGGCACCACCCAAACGGGCGCCGTATGCCAAAACCCCCGAACTCGCCTGGGGCCGACTATCACCCCAACTTACACCTACTCCATCGCCCTCACCACCGCCCAAACGCTGCTATCGCAGTCCGCCATCCTTTCCGACTCCGCCCGATACGTCACCCCAGCGCGGGGACTCGACCTCCGCATCGCCTATTAAGCCCACCGCTGCTGCTCGCAAATCCCGCCGCAGACAATCGTCATCATCCATACAGCCATCTTTCACGATGCTCCGCCGCTCACGAGCCAGAGAAAGTCGAGCTACGGAGAGGCAGTTTTGGGAACTGGATGCGTCGGGGCGGAGAGCCAAGCGCGTCGTAGGTGGATGAGCATCACAGTGATGACGGTACTACAAGACACAATAGCACGCATGAGCAGGATCAACGGACAGCATACATGAGGAGGTTGGGTAATCTTCGATGCAGACCATGTTACCCGGGCGGAAATCTTTACTGAACTCATACCGACGGTTCGCTTCGTTGCACGCAGTCCACGGCTTTTGCTACATCGTTGACTGCTTCATCCTGCTGTCACAAGACTTGGAGGCTCTGAAGTAGACATGATAGTCTGGGCTTGAGGTGGAACGTGTAAGGGATTTGAATATACCTCCAGAATCACTACCGCGATCACGTCAGTGTCTGAAGGTGGATGCGGTATTACCTTCGACAGCAATGAAGCGTTGAGTTCACTCCCGAGCGAGACAAAGTACACACGACGCGATGCATTGGAGCGTGGGTTGAGTCGGTGATTATTTGAATAGGGATGAGCGAAGATGTTTGCTCGGCAGGCGTGAGGATGAAGATGATGACAAAGTTGGGTCAGGTCGTGACTAGGTTTCTGGGATTAGTTACTTGCGTTTGAGCAGCCGCGCAGGACTTTCTGAGATGGCAGGGTTACGTCTTGGGAAGGATCTTGAGAGTCATCATCGCGCGTACTCGCGCGTTTTGGCGCGTGCGCAATGCAGAACTATCTCACGACAGACCTGTCATTTTTCTTATCTACTCAACTCAATCTCTGCCCAGGTAAAACGGTGAGGTTGCGGGTTGGGCTGGTATCGATGATCCTGCCCACCGCGAACGGAGCCGGCGCACTAGCCGCATTCGGTAACGGGCCTTTGCCGCCGCTGGTGTATTTACTACCCACACCAACCCCAGACTGCGGCACCGACTACCAACGTCGCAATCGCATCGAATATCGGCCGCACGCTATACCAATTTCTAAGCGCAAACAGACACTTCACGTCTACATACAGCCCATACTCAGCGATCGCAAGCTTGCGAGCCCAACACATCCGTCCCGCGGGTCTCACCCGGACAGAATCTTGTGACAGCCTCACCGCCGCTCTCCCACCGCTCGCAGCGTTTGTCGAGCATATCTTCTCTCCATGCCCGTCACCAACCCCGCCAAACTCGCACTCATGGCGACTAACCCTTCTACCTCTCCTCTTCTCCCGCTGCCCAAGTCGCGCAAGCGATCCAGGTCGACTGACGAAAGCGACTGCCGCAAGCCTGTGTCTAAGATCGCCGTTGTCGAGGATCTCATTCGCGGTCAATATACCGGTCGTTTCGAAGATCCTACTCTCCGCGACTTGGAAAGGTACCGAGCCGTTGTGACTCCCTCTGAGTTCGTTGATCTCATCAAATCCTTCGACGACGAGCTGTGCCGGTGGCTAGTGAACCATTTGACATACGATTGGAACGCCCTCACCGGAGAGATCATTCTGCGCAGGATGTCGCCTAGCAACCTTCACGACGTTGTCGCCGCAGAGATAGGCCTAGCCTTTCGCGACCAGATCGTCGCCCTGAAACGGATGAGGAACGTGTCCGCTGAGATCAAAGCTCTCGTGGCGAACATCAAGGGTCCATATGCAAATCTTGCATCGCCTGCGATCGTTCATGCTACAGAAAAGTCCGGTGACCCCAATGTCGACATCCTACTGACGAGCAATCGACAGCCCGACAATTCTTTCTACTTTCGCCATCGTTCCAACATGCCCATCGTCATCGAAGTCGGCAATTCTCAAGTTGGCGAGGAGCTCACAGAGTTGGCGGAATCTTGGATGAAAGACAGCAGCCGCAAGACAAAGACGGTCATCACCGTTGATCTGCAATACCAAAACCCAGCCACGAGAGCCGACAATCCCCGTACACCGAAGGCGGCTATATCCATCTACCGCGTCACCAAAGACTCGTACGACAAGAAGACATTCACTTTCTTCGACTCAGCAAAAGGCAAGCAAATCACGCGAACCCTTCGCCTTACTTTGGCCGACTTCCTTCCTATAGAGGAGATCAAGAAGTTTCCGAAGGACTTCAAGTTCCCTGCCATCGAGATTACTGCCGAGGAACTCCGCGATATCCTGGAACAAGGTGATGAGCGGCAGCAAGATGTGGACAGGGCGTCTCTCAGTCCCGGTAAACCTCTTCAACCGTCAAAGAAGCAGAAGCGTCAGCCGACCTCGTCCTCGACGCCGCCTGTAGTTTCCCAACCTGTGCCCGCACCAGTGGGAAGGTCGGGAAGGCCTCTGGTGAAGACTAAGAGGTATCTGGGTGAGTGAATGGTTAGGGAAATAGATCTCGGACTTGGGAGATGGTGCAAGGATAAACCTGGTGAGGAAGGCGTTGGACTGGATGATACCCTATATGATCTTGATGTTTTAGTATGAATGAAAGGAGCACTTGAAGAATACCACAATGTTTACAGCACCTATCCCACATTCGACAAGGCAGTAAATACCCTCAGGCCTTCATACTAACTTTTCCGTGACTATCGCAGCATCATCAAATACCTCCAGGGTTATCTGTGAGATTTTCCAAGACGCTGGAAGCCTTGGTGAGAACCTCCAGCGCTACCTGTCCATTCTTCCGCAACGCGCGTGGCATGAGAGGATGCCTCCAGGCATACTCTTCAGCCCGCCCCAGGTTTACCCGACACGCGGAACTTGACGTGTCTATGTCACTCCTGAGCGCTAGTTCGTAGATGCTCCATTTGGCCAAAGCCGTGATGAGATTCTTCCAAGGAGCAGGAGAATCAACGCGCACGCGAGGTGATGGAAGGGCCTCGGCTCAGCCGAGCAGCCGCCGCATTTGAGCTAGCGCGGAGCAACTCCAGCTCCTACCTCAGCGCGTCACTTCGCCGGCCCACGTCTTGACATCCATCCCGTTTTCGCTTTGTGCCGTCGCGCACGACCGCAAGATCAAGACAAGCGTCTCTCCGTCGGAGCGCTGTACTGCCAGAACATCTCCTCAAATACTGCACCGATGCGACACGCTCAATCTCGAGCTCTGATCTTACGGCAGGGTCTCTTCTACCAGCCTCCACGACCTTCATTCGCGTTGCGCGCTTTTAAGGCCATGTCTCGACAAACTATATCATGGGTGGGCTCAACGTGGCAGATGCATATGATATCGCCGCCATTGTCACAATACCCTGTTTCACGAAGACCAGTGGCCTCCGCATCCGCGCATCCCTGGCATACATCCGGCCTTGGCTACACCATGGACGCATGCAGATACAAAGAACGCGACAGCACTTGGACCACGAACCATGTCTACTTTATGCCCAGGGTTATCCCATGCACTTGATCTTTTGCTTGCACGGCATAACGGATACAGACACCCAGGTCGTTCTTTCTCGTGCCACCCATATCTTGCTATCAAACACGCCAAACGCTTATCTCTAAAATGACGGGAAGCAGGAGGCCTGCCCGAGGAGCCCGAGGAGCTCGCGTAGAACCACGGAATCATCACGGTATTCCACCCGCTCCCAGACCAAAGAGACGCTACAAGCCCGGCACCGTCGCCCTGCGCGAGATCAAACGATACCAGAAATCTACCGACCTTCTGCTGCTGAAGTTGCCCTTCCAGCGGGTAGTCCGCGAGGTTGCCCTAAGCGTCTCGCGTATCGATGGCCCATTGCGCTGGCAGAGTCAAGCTATCGTGGCATTGCAAGAAGCGAGCGAAGCCTTCCTAGTAGGCCTGTTCCACGATGCCAACCTTTGCGCTATTCACGCCAAGCGCGTCACGATTCAGCAGAAGGACATTCAGCTTGCGAGGCGGTTGAGGGCGGCCTGGGGCGCGCCTGTATGAGAGTTGGCATAGGCGGCCGTGGCCATACGATCTGCGAAGAGCGTCGCAGTAAATTCGGGATGACCGACCGAGTGGTGGGGAGTGGTACGTGTGCTGTAGTTGTCGGGAGTATCTTGATTATAGGGTGAGGCGAGGAAATGGG
Source organism: Alternaria triticimaculans (assembly GCF_023758025.1). Lineage (NCBI taxonomy): Eukaryota > Fungi > Ascomycota > Dothideomycetes > Pleosporales > Pleosporaceae > Alternaria > Alternaria triticimaculans. The sequence goes on along the minus strand of NW_026055993.1, from coordinate 93,152 downwards.
CGGTGCGACTGATGTTTATCGCCCCGCACCCCAGACTGGTTTGACTATGCATTCAACATTCCTCATTCGAGCGCTAGAGACTCTTGCTGTAATGTCTGCCCAGCTACAGGCTCCTTAGCAGCCAAAATCACTTCCTCTTTGCGTTGTTCTTCTTGTTTCGTACTTTAGTCCGCTTTCAGTTAGCGTGTATTTCTCATTGGTCGCCATCGGCCGCGACGCGACCTCATCTCACAACACGAACAACATGCGTTATCATGCCGAACACACCCAGCAACGCCCGCCGTGTGTTTGAGCTTCGCCTTGCCCAGAGTGCGCTGAGCCCGCACGACCGAACCGCCGCGCCCACGCCGCTGGCTGATCTGCGGACCCTCGACGACCTTGTATGGACCAAAGAGGCTGTCTGCGTTGCCGCGCTCGTGCTGGGATTCCAGGACTACTACTGCGAGGACCTTGAGGCTTTCGAGAAGCGCGTTCAAACTTCACTCGGAGAGTCAGGTGGCTGCAAGAGCTTCCAAGACGTCTGGCACAATATCAAGGGTGTCACCGAACACTGGGGGGCAGACTGGTGGACCGTCCTCCAGCGACACCAAATCCGGATCCAGCAAGTACCGTCGTTCAACCTCGCCGTTTACCTGAACAAGTACTCGAAAGCTGCGCAACCGCTCTCGGACGTTGTCGCCGAGCTCCAGGCATTCGACAAGGTCAGGCGTCAAGATATCATCAGTGTCCAGCGAAGATACGATCCTAGGAATCCGACCCACTTCGGCCAAACCGTACGTATTTGAGCCGCACTTGGACCTGCTACATAAACTGACGGCGCGTTCTCACCTTCACAGGCTCAGCGTCTGGACTGCAAGTCGTGGCGATATTTCCAGGACCTCATCGCGTGGAGGGACAAGCGATTGAACGCCACCCTGGCCGCGGACGTGTCTTCTGAGCGGGCGCGCCGCCTTGAGAAACGCCAGAATCGCCCATCCAACTCACCTGACAAGAAGAAGAATCGCAAACGGCGTGCGGTGACACCAAGGACACCAGCTAATCCTCGGGATCACTCGCGTTCGCAATCAGTCGAGCGACCTAGACGGGGCCCATCGGAATTACCAGACGACGACACTAGCCTCTTCGAAGGCCGTCGGGACTCACTGTCATTCCAGGACAGCACACTCCAAGAAGAAGACCTTCAGGACACACTCAACGATCAGGAGAGTCCCTTCCGGCGTAACAGCATCACTGACCTGGACACTCCTCGTGTCACAGAGGACGGCCCATCATTTGGGGACGACGATAACATCCAGCCATTCACCCCGGTTCATAGTATAGACCTCATGTCACTCAAAATGCTCGCACAGGATCCGGACTTCCGCGCGGTTATGCACATCATTGTCAGGAAGAAGAAAGAAATCCGGTCAGCCAAGGAAGACAACCTCCAAGCTACAGTCCATCTTGCTCAGGCGCAAGAGACCGCTCGTAGTCATGCTTTGGAAGCGCAGAAAGCACTGCAGCTGAGTACACTGCCAAGCGAAGATAGCCTGGAACAAATCAAAACGGAATTCTCCGCTAAGCTCAAGGCTACCCAGGACTACAATGAGCATCTCGCAGGAGACATCACGGCGATCACCAACTTCGCCAGCTTAGGAGTAGCCTCGGCGACCCAGGACGTGACCAAACTAGAAGCCATGAAAGATGCGTGCGAAGCGGAAATCAGGCAGATGGAGCATCGTGTCACACAATATGGAGCGTGGGCTGAGAAGATGGGCGCCGCAACGAGGGAGGTAGAGGAGGCGAAGGAATGTTCTCGAAAGGCAAATCAAGTCCTCTTGACAGTGGATGATATGATGCGAATAGCGGAGCTGTGGCTGGGCAAACCAAGCGCTAAACTCTCCATTGAAGTACTGGAAGATCTTCTCAAGGAACCGCTGGAAGGAGAGTAGATCATGACTTCGTGTTAGACGTCAAGCCTGTTGTTTCGATTTCGTCATGTTTATACCCCTTGCTCAGCAATCTAGACCATAATTCCCACTCGTTCACAGTAGGCAGCCTCTAGGTGCTCCCTGCGATTGACATCGATATCAATAACCAATTTTCCCCTTCGCCAGATGCCGTAAACGCCTTCAAAAGGGAAATTTCTGTCAAGCACAACGGAACGATAAAATTGGTGTTCAACACCATTGCGATAACGGGCATAAGAGACACCCGGAGGTCTTCCTCGTCCCTTTAACATGTATTTAATTCACCCTAAACAGGCCTAAGAGGTAGCGTGCTACCGCTATAAACCCTCGGCGGTGCCCGCTAGAATGCCCCCTGGAAGGTTACATATAGGCGTTAGACCAATATCATCATCAACACTATTGCGATGGGTCGTCGCGATCTCCAGGCGCGACACTTGGCTGTAAGATCATGATCAGGAAATAGATTTCGCGTATTACAACAATGTGATAGCGCGTCACCTATCGAAACGTCCCTACAATACCGCATGCTATATAGTGTCCATATCTAGTGCGGAGTTGGGTCTCTATTGTTACAGGCGTACGCTGGTGTATATATCAACAAGCGTAGGACGTAGTGAGCAGTTCCGCCTTGTTTGATGTTGTAAAGACAGGGGCTACGCAGTGGAGAGGACCGTCGAGGTCATTGATGTGCGCTTCCGCATTGACTACACGTATCATTCCTTCCCGCATGCATACACGGAGGCAATCTGAGGTACTTTGATGGGTCAGAACAGCTCTTATTGATATCATGATCGAAATCGTAAAGACTCAACGTCTCGTAAATCTTGAGAGTTTTGTAGCGATGACTGAGTGTTCTACACGCTCTTTACACTGTCGTTGACCGCATAGTGTCCTGTGTATGACGTGGTATGGCTTGTGATACAAGAGACAGATATCCCCAGCGCTGAACATTATTCCACTATTCTTTGCCATTCGATGCGCATGAGATACTATCCTATCAGATTCAGGTGTAGATACTGTATGTACCTTAAAGCTGTCGTTTGACAAAACTTGTTCTGTTGTCTTAGTGAAGTAGGTACTGTTTCCACGCGACATGAAGTGAAGTACTAGACCATGTTATGCTCTCAAAGTACACATTGCTTCTTTGGCATCTCTGGGATGAGTGTGCCACGTATCCATACATTATACTGCATGAGTTTAAAAAGAAGGGAGTGCTCCTTTGCCCAAGAATGCGGTCTGGTCCTGCTTCGGGCCGGATCATAGAGATTTTAGTTGGTTACTTTGGTATAAGGTACAATTGCGATAGTTTTGGGGGCTGCATGAATGCGAGTGGGTCGAATAGCAAATGCGGAGACTGAACGAAGAAACTGGGCCCCAATCAACAGCGACGAAACGAGGATATACGTCCTTGATCTCTTCGTGAACGCCAGTGTATTCATTGCCAGTGAGCACGACCTGCAGAGGTGGGGAGGCTACATTGTCTCAAGAGTTGGTGAAACCTTTAGTCTCGTCCTAATGTAGACCGCACAGTACGATTTTATCCTTATTTTCGCATAAGGTGGGTGCGACGCTCAGTGAATATGGGGTGGGGTCGTTTACGCCAGGCACGCACACGCTAGCCGCTCAAGTACAAAACGCCACCCATGAACATTGCTGCCTTTCACGACTTATGCACTATTCCGGCTAGTACGCATCGCACCACCGACTATATACCGCAAATTCGCACTTCCTCCGCGCGACACCCCACCATGCACTCTACTATGCCCATCTCCAGCGACAGCGAGCGCTCGTCTCTCCGTCCTTCTTTTGCTACATCTCCTCCTTCTCCCTGCCCTCGGGCGGACTCTGTTCGACCCCCTAAGGCGTATCTCTCGCCCGATTCGTCCCCTCCCGTGCGCAAGACGGAGTTCGCCAAGATCTACGACCTTCTCCTGCGTCTCAGCGAGGGCGAGAGCGTCGAAGAAGACATCCAGAACAAGTTCACCGTCTCCTCATCCGATTGGCTCGAACTGAAGGATGAAATCTTCGTGAAAGGCGACAGGGTCAGCAGCGAGACCAGAGCTTGGGCGAATATTAAGCTGCGCTACAACTACGACGCTGAGGCGGGAACATTCGAAGTCAAGATGGCCGACGCAATTCACGAAAGTTGCAAGACCGCCCTCGTCAAACTCCTGGAAGCAAGAATGGCCCCATACACAACAGGAATCATCAGGCAAGGTCTTCCACCAAATTTGAGTCTCGAAACACTCAAGGACTGGGCTCATACAATGACCCCTCTTGCCAGTGGCTCATTCCGCGCCCCAGATATCGCCTTCTCCTTGGGACAGTGGCCACCAATCTTCATTGCCGAGATTGCGAATGGCGAGCATGGCAAACGCAATTTCAAAGGCAAAGCCAAAGACTACATGAGTGGCACCAGAGGTGTTACCAAAACCCTGCTCGGCATCGACTTCGAATATCCCGTGCGGCGAAATGGAGTCAACGAACTCCCGCGATGGGCTACCTACCAATTCTTCCGCTGCAAGATCATGGGCGATGACTTCAAAATCATCTCCACTGGCAAGAAGCCCGTGAGATTCAAGAACGCCAACGGAGTGATCAACTCGCATTTCAAGGTGCGGTTGACTCTGGCCGACTTTGTGACATCCAATGATCCCGTTCTCTTGAACTTTCCGGTACACATCACTCATCAAGATCTCTACAACGTGGTAGCGTCAGCAGAGCGGGCACAGCAGACCAAGAACGTATACATACTTCCAGTACCTCTCAAATACGTTGGTTCTGAGTCGCCATCTCCAGAGCCAGAGGAGCCCAGCTCGAGTCCGGAACAGGATACCGATGATACTGGCACTTTTTCCGGTAGGAAAAGCAGAGTTAGTAGCGATGAAGCAACGTCGGTTGGCTCGCGGGTCACTCGTCGCAGTGATAAGAGGGGGGGTTCGTCGGCCGGGGGAGAGACCAGCGAAGAGACCAGCGAGGAAGACGAGAACGAGGAGAATGATGCTGAGGACGAGGAGGATAGTGTTGAAGGCCAGGAGGATGATGTTGAAGACGAGGAGGACGACGAGGAGGAGGCTCGTCCGCACAAGAGGCGAAGATGATACCCCGCGGTTGGCTCGCCATGAAAGCGGCCTTCGCATATTCTTCTATAGACTTGATACCCCGGGCGCAGCCCTCTGATGAACGATAGATAATGAACGAAATGACCACGATAGTACCATGTCATCTCATCCCGATGCATGAGCCCATGAGCATACGTACAAGGTTTCTATCGTCCTGAACACCCCCCGACGCAGTTGTATTTGGCAAAACCTCTTTTGTGTGAAGACGTGTGATAGAGCTGCAGAGAAAATTGACGGGTGTCAGACGGATAGTTCAAGAGAAGACACCACATGAAACAGGTGATGTATTTGGAAAACAGTGCTATAGTAAGCTACGATGGGGTGACTTGCGTCAAAGCATCTATTCCATTACCCCGTCACGTATTCCACCTTATCCCCCTCATCAATGTCCACGAGCGCATGTTTGGTCTGCGTCAGTACATAGCTAGACTTCATCCTCGACATCCTCGTCATTAACGATGACATCGCCAGTCCTGGGATCTCTGATGACTGACTCTCCGACCACCCTGTACGGGACGCCAGCGGGCACAGGCCTGCGCTTGACTTTGTCCTCACCCATCAAGGCAAGCTCATCCTCGCTGTCATACGATCCATGGTGAAGAATGCTAGAACCGGCGCCTCCACGACCCTTCTTCCGAGAGCTACCGTCCTTCTTAGCCTGTGGCTTGCGCACAGCGGCCTTGATCCTCTTGCTCGGGTCACGGACGATATCCTCATCTTCGTCTTCCTCATCCAGATCCATATCATCCGCCTCCCTCTTGACCACCACTGCACCTCGCTTCTTGGGGGTAGCAGTAGCGACCTTCTTGGCCGCCGCGCCTGCGCCTACTTCATAGCCCAAGCCCTCCTGCATCTTGCGCGCCTCAGCCCGAAGAGCGGTGATGCGGTTCCTGATACTACCGACGCTGGAGCCGGGGAAGACCTTGGATAGCTGCGGGTATTCGGCGGGGGTGACGGTGCGGCCGAAGATGAGGATGAAGAGCTTGCGGTCGTTGGCGGCGTCCCAGGTCATCTTGGTTGGACTGGAGGACGGAGAGGCGGCGAAGCTCAGGGGCGAAGAAGGGGCGGGTAGGAGAGGTTTCGCGGTTTTGGGGGCACGCTTTGGGGTGGTGTTGGCTGACATGGCGAACGAGGAGGGAGAAGATCGAGAGGACGGTTACTTCTATCTGTTGATGCGATCGGTTTGCCTGTAATACTGTGAGTGGGTGTGTCGGAAGTCGGGGTAGATGGAATGAACGTACGAGGATATCGGTCGGCGCGGCGGGCGGATGGAATGTCGCGGTTCGAGAACCAAGTCGGCGTGCTGCAGTACTACCCTCTTTGAGGACTAATCGTCTAGCAAATTTGATCACGATCGAGATACGACGTCGTAGTATGAGCTTTGTTGGGTGGTCTAGCAATTTTGTAGACGAGCGATTGGTGTGGCTCGTGTTGGCGCGAACGATTAACCAGATCGGGCGAGTTGAGTGAAGCAACACTCAGGTAGCATATGCCAGGTTCGACAGCTATAGGTTGAGGCTAAGAAGACAGAGTTGCGAAAAGGAAGACTGAACATGATAACACCTGCAGAGCTCCCTGTCATGGTACTTGGGGAAATCTCCATCGTTCCGAGCTCGATGTTCCTGCTCAGCTCATCGCCACTGGAAGATGCAGTCAGAATGTCGATGCATGTTATGAAGAGGGCGGCAATAAGCTGCGCAAAGCCCTTGATGTTGTCAACAAGAAGACAGTACTTCTACTCACGAGCGAGCGCCTTCCAAGATGTCCAAACTTATCTTCTCTCGCACCAGTTTCTGGTTTGGCATGCAGATGGCGATGGTATTAGAATGTGGTCCGAACTGGATCGATGATATTCTACACAGCCCGCTGATGGCAAGCAGTAAGGAAGATGCGAATAATGTGGGAGTCTTGAGATCCTTCAGACATGATGAATCAAATGTCCGAACAAGAGGCCCGTGTATCTCTTTATCGCGCTATATGGCTGCTGTGAAGCTCCTAGCTGATGAGAAAAGGCACACAGTCTAGCGGATGAACGAGTCCTCAGGTTCGGGAGTGTGTGGAATGCATATCGTTGTGTACCTACTCAGCCAGCCAGCCAAATTGCCGGCCGACGGCGATCAGTATGTATCAAAGCTCGCTAAACAGACCTCTTCGTGCCGGTGATAAGCTCATATCCTCTCAGCTTGGTACTCGTGACGTTTCTGCCCAGGTAAATCTGCTCGGATAACTTCTGTAGCCATTTGTAGGCAGTGGCTGGTGGCATGGCACCCAATTCGACCACCTCGACACAAACATCTGAAAGGCCAGCTACCCGTGTTACCGACGTGCGCTGTAATATTGCGTGTGGTGTGGCACGATACGCAGAAGCCAGGAGACTCAACAAAGCTGTGATGAGGTGTAGTTGGGTGATGACGTGAGGCTTGAAGATCCAACCTTGGAAGCCACGTGGATGATGGATCTAGCGTGGCCGCACCCACCCAAAATGCTGACATCACGAGCGAGGATTGGACGACGAGCAACACAAGATGCCACCAGTTACACTACTGCAGCCTGCGCGAGCGAGATGAGTCCCGCGACCCCGGACCGGTCCGCGTACCTATTCAGGATGCTCTGCATTGCACTGTAGCCCGTTGTGGTAACGAAGCGCCGCGTGAAGAACAGATTTCGATAGCCCCGAGATATACCCGTGAGCCCATTACTGCCTTGATCCCTCTAAACTTTGCATTATTGCTGCCACATCTATAGATCCGCCGACCCTCTACTGCAGTACTCTATGTGGGAAAATTCGCATCAAGCAGATGCCCTGATCGAGCGTATGCCGCGCCACGTCCTCCCCCATGCGTATCATACCTCAGCCCGTTCTGTGTTGAGCTGGTGTTGATGTGGTCATGCTCGAGTCATGACTGAAGTGTGTGGTCGATGCGCCGAAGGCGGAGGGCGCGAGCTGGTGCGCTGGCTGGAAAGAGATGGTCAACTTGGATGCCAGATCAAGGGGGGACGAGAGATCTCACTGTTGCCTCTAGCCGGACACTCTGGCTTCCTTCAGCGCGTCCGGGCGGGTTGAGTGTCGCAAGGCTGTCCGTCGGCGGCGTCTTCTTGCCGCCTGATGGCTGCCGTTCTGGCTCTCTGTATCCAGCCAGGGCCTCATACTCCTTGTCCCAGTCCGCCCCCAGGTCCCTCTGGTAGTCAGGAGTCACCAGATCTTCCGTTTCTCGTTTGTCGCGCCAATCCAGCCCTTCATGCCAGCCGTCCTGTTCGGGGTATGGGATGACGAGCCGGCCGCCCACCCGCTCGATGATTTGCTCCGGCGTGTCGGTGAGGTGCGATTCAGTCGAGAAGGAGGGATTGGGCTGGCCAGATCTCGGGGTATCGAGGCGTACATTGCAATCTGCGGTGGACGACGCGGTCCTGGAGCTGTCAGTCAGGGAGAAGGCCGACGAAGCGCATGTTTGGTACCGTGGTCTGTCTTTGGTGGTCGCCGAGCGCTTGCGACCGAAGCAGCACATATGCGCAGAGTGCAGGAGTCTGGGTATCAGGAATGTGCAGTCGTGGCGTGCATGGAGAGCGTCGGGGCTCCACAGCGGCGTGGTTGAGAGTCTGCGTGTCTGCTGTCAAAGGGCGACCCTTGACGAAACTATACGGCCAATACGGAAGGTCGCACAGCACATCGCGGGCCTCAACCCCCGGAGCCGCATTCTGGGCGGCGTCTTGCAGATGATGGCTGCACGTGATGGCGACTCCAATGCGATGCTTATTTAGCTGCTGCGACACCGCAAAAGCGATGCGCAGCTGGATTCGCGCGAGGTCGTGGATCGCGTACCGAACCAGCGCAGGCTGATGGGTGAGGGCGCCCGGAGTTAAGATGGCCCACCCGCCCGGCGATAACAACGCCGCTGTGTTCTGTCCCTCCACCAATACACCATAGTATCTCTACCACTCCACTCCCCCAGCAGCCATTGCAGACGCGCGCGGTACCATCCTCTATTGCCATCTTCGGTAGCCATCGATACGGCTGACTCCATCGTCTTGACCCCGGCAAATCAGGCCAGTGAAGATCCACCACCACGACAAAAAGACGAAGGTCCCGGCCATTCAGATGCCTTCGTTGCTCCAGTACGCTTCTTCCAATCGGTCCTGCCCAGGAGCAGGTATAAAATCAAGACCGGATCACCTCCTCGCCCACGACATCGACACCGGCTGAAGATACACAAGCCAACGCCGCGACCCACCTTAAGCGCGACTTCTTCACCTGATCAGGTTATGCCGATGGCGTACCTACCTCTGGATGGCATAGTGAAAAGGGGAAATGAGGAGGCGCTGTGCAACTCACCTTGCCAGCCCGACCTCTTCTCTCAGTCGTCGAACACACAGCAGGCCTCCTGCCGGCCTCGCACCACGCTGGTAATCGCGACAACTGCATCCGATATCACATCATGAGGATGAACCGCCACAACCACATGCAGTCTTGGTGCCAGACTCTCAAAAGCAAACCAACTCCGCTGGACCATCTCATTCACATCGGTCAATTAGGAGCACGTCTGTCCACCAACACTACAGCAGCGAGATTTCACCCAAGCCAGCCATGGTCAAGCCGAGATCTACGACGGAGAAGCGAAGATGTGGGGCCAAGTGGCCGGTACACTCCTTTCATCCCCTCTTACCATTCCACGAGCTAATGCGCAATAGAAGTGACCATGTAGATCCTGCGGTCTTCTCCTCCCCACTCAAACGCAGTCGATACCGCGCGATATTCACCGAACGCTTCCGTACACGTACTCTCTGTCCACGTATATGGCCAACAGCCCCAAATGATATAAACGATGAGGCTGCGACGAAGAAAACATTCTTATATACAACGGAACGCGGATGTGGTACGACCGGATGTGGGAGAGGGCCGTCACGGGCGGCAGCTCCTGGTGTGAAACGATCGTCGGGCATTCCACCCAATCGGACTTTCGCATGAACGTGGGCATGGACAGACGAGCACAGGAGGATCTGGAGATTGGGTTGGGTCAAGTGGCTACATTAGATCGCGTGCGGAGGAAGGCTGCTTTGTGTAGAAGGGCTAAGCTAGGAATGAACATCAGATGCGCCATGATGCTGACTAGGGCATGAGCATACGCACTACCACAATCAAATGGCTTCCGGCCGCCCCAAATTTAGCGCTCGTTCATACCATCATGCAAGTTTTCACATCCAATATCTGACATCGCCGTCACATCGTCGCAATTCCCTTGTTCTTCTCTCACAGTCAGAAGACACCATATTAGGGGAACATCAGGGCGGTCTGCGACGGAATACTACGCCATTTGGATTGGCTTCTAGACAGTTTGAACTCTCCTGTGTATCATGTACACCAATTCCGCCCGGGTGATATTTGCATAGCGTTCGCTGTCACCACCAGCGTCACCAGACATGACAGCTCCCGCGCCAAGGATCCCCAAATCTAGCGTCCCTCAGACGGCATCATCGTCATCGTCATCGTCAACTACTCCAGCCACGCCAACGAGTCTTCCCTAACACAACAGAACTGGCCTTCTTTTCCAAACACCTTACGTCTTGCCCAGTTAATGTCTACATGACGTCCGCAATCCGCATAACGGGTCAGTAGCCACCACAAGCGATGCTAGGAATAACAGCATGCAAGCCCCCATTCGAGGCATCCTTCGCATCGTCGAACCCAGCACCCCTCATACAACATCCTCACTCACTCGAAGACCACTCGCGATACCGCATGCTGTGACTCGACAAGAACATCTCCATCCACCGCGCGCTCGATGTTATCGCGCCATCAAGACCCGACGCCATGCCCTCCGGCCCCTTCGCAACGAAGCCCCGCGCGAGCGATACACACCGATGCACCTTACGACAATCGCATACTCCTCAGCCGCACCGGGCTACCGCATGAATGCACAAATGAGTCACGGCTTCAGCGCGATGTCACCCCATGAATGTCTGCTTTCGGCCGCAATGCCCTGGGATATACTCCTTCGATCGTAGCTGGCAGTGGGGCACGACGGGTAGCATGTTCGAAGTTGTCGGACTGCCTGGTGTTGCGAGCGAAGTCATATGAGGAGCGGCGCCAGACCTTTTGAATGGCACAAGGCACTTGTTGACTTGGGCATGGTGATGCGCCGATGAAGAGGGATGCATACAGCAAGAAGATGTGCTAGTAACACACCACGGGTGCGACGAGATGGAAGCTCTGGGAGTGATAAACTCCATTCGCGCAGCATCCGGACATGGTACGATCTGGCGGTGTTGGCGTAACGGGAGACAGTCATGCAACACATCGTCCTTGCTCGATTGCACCTCCCGCTGTTCAGGCTCGAGCATCAGTCCTTAGCTCGTAGGGTGCCAGCAATATTGGAGGTTCGCCCAATACCGTGAGTAAATCCTCGCCTTTTACCAGACGATTTATGCTGATTGTTCTTTTAGTACCCTCTTCCAATACTTGCACGCAGCGCAGCTCGAGCCCACGGCCGAGGACCACGAACGCGACCGACAACGCGCGATCGATACGCCGAGCATCATGATGCCGTTGCTCTGATACTGAGGCCCATCGACATTGGAGTGTGTAGGCACATGGCGGCGAGGCGCAACGTGGAGACAGGAGTTGGCACGCCGGAGAGTATCTGGTCGCGGGATACCGCCGCTGGCTGGAGGTTCCTCTTCTGATACCATGGTCTTCTGTCTCATCCTTCGGTGCAATGGCGAGTGAGTGCAGGAGTCCTTTGGTGGAAACCTCCGGTTTTCAGGATATCTCGCTCCTTTCTAAAGGCACCCAAAGACGAGTTCTCTTCACCCACTGTCACTTCATCCTTCACATATGCAATAAGAGAGGATATTGGACGCACCCATTATCTCGTGTTTTATAGGTCTCTCTCTTCTAAACGAAGAGCGTACGACATACGATATACCACTTCCAGCGGCCGAATACGATATCCCGATTGACCTTTCCCCAACCCTTTCGACACTGTCTTCGATACTAAGGATCCACTCCTCCTCCGCGACCCGAAACCCTCAACGCCAGTCCCGCAACTAGCCCGTCATATTCACTCGCACCATTGTCCCCCTCTCTGAACCGCAAGCACCCCTTCTACCATGCCACAACTACGCGATATCAGGCCTCTTCTCTCGCACTACATGCATTGTAATGCGATATCGAGACTCTTCGTGCTGAACAACCAAAGGCCCGATCAGCGTCCCCCGATGAGCTGCGGCATCGATGTCTGGTACGGCGATCTGGAGGTACTGCGGAGATCTTAAGTATACTGGATGGAGTGGTGCCGTTGGGACTGACAAAAAGGCAGTCTGGCGGTCGATGTCGTTTAGCAAGGTTTGTGAGGGCATTGAATTTGGTTGGACGCTAGTCGTGGCGGTTTGCGCTGTTCGCGCTGTATCTGGCACAGGTTGGCTGACCTCCGCAAGCTGGTGGATGTTTCTGGGAGATATCTGTTCTTCCTGAGTCTCTGGAATTTCGCGGGATCTTTGCGGGGTGGAAATGGGACGCTTCTCGCATTGGATTTTGCTTGGCCAATGGTCGCGACGGGCGCCTCTCGGGTTAACTACCTCTTCTTGCGACAACATCCCCGCCTCTCCCGCGAGTCGCATCCCATCGACGTCCTGCTCGGTAACATCGATGGCGCCCATATCAACATCCTCATAGATCACGGCCTGTGAGCTTCCATCATTTACAACGTCCGGATCGAAGAAGCTGACGACGGAGTCTTCATGGTAGTGTCGAGTGTTCACTCCACTCGACTTTGGAGTATGATACGTCTCGTCCTCGCTGTCCTCAAACCCCGCACGAATGCCCCCGGGAATATTCACGATTGGATCTTCGCCCATTACGAGATCTTCATCGACCTCCACATCCGCCTGCACGTCATCGCCTCCCGTATCGGTCTCCTTCCGTGACGGCGAACCGCGCTGATCGCTTATCTTAGCATGCTCTCCAAGTTCATCAACAAATCTGGTACCCCAGCTTGGCCGCTCGTCTTCGGAAACAGACTCGACAGCGCGTGGTCTCTGCCCATGATGCATTCTCCTGCGCTTCGCAGGTCGCCCATCCTCGCTGATAGAGAACGGATCGACAATGATCATGGAAGATACTGCACTCCTATCAGTAGGCTTCCCTGCTACCGGATCTAAATCCCGTATCGGATCGACCGGCTGCTCAGTTTGCATCGGTACCTTGGGCGGCCGCCCGCGCTTCCGAGCTAGCGCAACTGGCGGAAGTTGCTCACCTGCCGAGACGAGCTTCTGAGGCCGGCCTCCCTTCTTTGCGCCCGAGGATACTGGAATGGCCGCGGCTATTCCAAATTCTTCAACCCGAGCGGCATTTGGAGGGCGGCCGCGCTTCTTTGGTATCGTCGCGATTGCAATGGCTGGAGCAGCGGCTTCCTTCTCGGTGATGGCTTTCCGCGGACGACCTCGTTTTCGCGGTATCAGGGGAGTCAAATCAGCTGGTGAAGTTTCCGATTCTGGCGCAACTTTCGGCGGTCGGCCTCGCTTCTTGGGAACCGCGGGGGCTGGAATGACTGGTAAACCTCTACTTTGTTTCTCTGGGGCGCTCTCTGCCGGTTGCATCTGCGGATTCGGTGGCCTGGAGTAGCCTAACAAGATAATTGACGAGTCGTCTTGGGCCTTCTCCTGGGGTCGATCACGCTTCTCCGGAACTGCAGGGACTGCAGCAGGCGATTGCTCGACTGACATGACTTTGGGCGGACGCCCACGTCGCTTGGGTAGATGAGAGCTGGGCGAAGCTATGGGCGCATCCTCCATGATCTTTCGTGGTCGCCCGCGCTGCCTTCGCGCCGGGACGGCGGTGACATCAATATCGGCAGTGTGCCGTTGAAGCCCAGCGTTCTTCTTTGGGGGCATCGTAAGTGTTCTCGAAAGAGTTGTGACAGTAGAGATTGCACAATGCGACCGTGGTGGGAGCGAAGGGTGGGGTTCAGGTTGCACAAGCTCGACTGATCGTGCCAAGACTTTTACGCGACTTGCGCGCGCCAGTTACTGACGAAGGAAGCGACCACGGCCCACATTGTTCCAGCACACTGCTGCCTGGAAATTCACTGGCATACCTGTTAATGCCGACTGCGAAATTCTCATCACCACCATGGGCATGGTGCAGCGCACATGACTGAACCCAGGAAAGTTGGACAAACCTTTAACATCCCGAGGTCGTCAATATCTGACGGATCAATTACGACCAGAACTCACATGGCATACGATTACGATCAAGGAAAGCTATTGCAGTAGGCAATTTGATTTGACGCTATACTAATTAAAAATGCTGAACAAAAGTAGGATACGGGGTATCACACCCTTCTGGAGATTCGGAACGACAATCGTCATATATGGCCTCAACAGCGGGCAAACTCGGTAACAGATCATAAAGAGCTACCGATGAGTAAGATAGCGTAGATCTACTACGCGGTTTATCCGTCATCGTTCTGACCCATGATCAGTTACCCGAGCATCAGAGAAACTTCAGCACTTTCCTTGACGTGACGCCCGATTCTGAATCATTGCGATCCTCCAGGACGTCCACCCCAAGCCGTGCCGAATTCCGCTTCTACAGGTGTCCATTGCGCTTCCGTCTTCCCTTTCGTCTCGGCTTGTGATTTGGAGATCGTGGTGGAAGAAGTACCATCCTGTGAACAGGTTGAATGCTCGTCTAGCCGAAGCGCTGGCAAAAGCATGGAGCGCTCGATCCTACTTCCTTCAATGCGTATCTCTTCCGGGAGATTGAGACGACGCAATACGGATGCTTCGACCATTGCGTAGACCATAATAGCCATGCAGCTACACAGTATACACATGCGTACAGTACCGCGGTCGACGTCGATGCCAAACCCCAAGGCAATACCGGCAACAACAAAACAAAAATTGCTCATGTGCGCCACAACTTCCACGCCCTTGCAGATGTCCAGCGCCAACCCTTCGATCCCCGAGTAGTCTTTATAACCCTCCGCTGGTTTGTCTAGCCCTGTCTTTTTATCGATCCAGTCATTCAGGCCTCTAGCAGTTTGTACGAGATATTCATGTAGGGATATCCTGAAGTAAGAGAGGGTTCGTGATGTGTGGTGCAAAGTATAAGATAGCATATTGACCAAAAGAAGAATGTCAATGAGTAATGCGAACTGCGTGCCCTGCTCGTGAGCGTAGTGGAGCACCTGGCTCCCTAGGGATGTATAGTTTGTTTGGTTCATCGTGCTTTCCTGGTCCTTGGTACGATCAAGTTGGTTGTGTGTATTCGAGAGATGTTGTCTTGAGTTCTGGCTGGAAGCATTGCGTTAGCTTTTGTAAGTACCGCCCTTCTCCACTATGCTTGTCGGGCTGTCATCACTGTTTACATACAAAAGAAGTTATCAAGCATAGGAAGTTTGGTGCTGGATATTTGGACTTGTTAGTGCACATTGAGCGAGTGAATCATCGGCATCGATCGAATCACATAATCCGAGGACTGGCCTCCTGTCGAGAACTTCCAAAGTACTACAACACCAGACGGCTGCAAATGAGTATGAACACCACGAAGGGTCTCATTTTGTCATACAAGCGGGAAAGGCGGCGATGAACTCGATTCTACTTCGCCTGCTCGGCGAAGCGTTCCCTCAAAGACTTCTCTTCCTTCACATCGCGCGGCACATCCTCCAGCTCGCTGCAAGATTCTCTCTCGACTTCCAACTCGTACATCTGTTGCTTCAGAAGCGCATTCTCTCTATCCTTTGCTTCGCATTCGTTGCATGCTTCTTGCGTTCCATTTCTGCTCTTTTCATCCAACAGGTTGGTCCGCCATTCCTCCATCACGTCCATGGTGGTCTGGTTTTGCTTCTCATGTTCTGCAGCTTCGTATATATGCGCCAGAACAGCTACGCGCGGCAGGTCTGGCGAGTCGAGTATTTGACCCTCGAAACTGGGGATCAGAATACGCATGAAGTTGTCGGGATGCTCACGATGAGCGTTGCTTCTGCGTGTGGGGGTACGGTCGGGTAGTGTGGAAGGTCGGGCAACTCGATGCTGGTCGCGCAGACTCTTCAGATACTCTGACACCTTGTAGTTGACCGTTCGGCCTGTCTCTGCTTCTTTCTTGTGTTTACCTAGCTGGTTGGCAGAGTCTTCCGCGCCCATGAGGTCGACGATGGTAAGGATGCCCCTAAGCGTACCGTCATTGCGATCGTGTACCCGAAGCTCGAGCCAGGAAGGGCCACGAGAAGACGTAGGTTTGTCATGATGTTTGGCGCGGCGCCGGATAGATTCATTTCGTAGCTTCTTAAGTTCTTCGGTGGAGTCGCACACCGTGGGTGTCATGTACCCGCCGCCTTTTCCTTGGTAGCGGAAGTAGAGGCCTGTGTTGGAATACAGAAACACATCGGCCCGCGAAGACTCGCTGTTGCCTACTACAAGCTTGCCTTCCTCACGTCTCAGTAGATCATGAGGCATGTTGCAGCACACCTCCACGAAAGAGACGTGGATCTGGTATTGGGGGAAAGCGAGAGCAGCAAAGCGATCGAGAAGTGAGGGATCAGCTGCGTTGGGCTCTATGGTAGTGTGGGTTTTGCCGGATTGCGTTTCGCCATAAGTGATGAGCATGATGTGCTGTCCGTGTAAAGCGGTCTGAATCATCGGTTCGAGTTCATCGAAGACGTTGGCAGTAGGGCAATGGGGGCCAAAGACACGCCAGAAGTTGTAGGCTTCGCCCGATTCGTTGATGATAGAGAAGTCGTTCCACTTCCATTCCGAGATGGGTTGCGACGGCGCTTTGTTGGCAAATCCTCGGGCGGTCAATTTGGGCCGCACGCGGCAGTAAAGCAGCACCGGATTGATGTGACGGAAGAGTGCCTGACGGGCTTTCTTCAACGACTCGTTCATCTCGCTAGTGGCGTCTTTCCTGGCTGCGCCGAGTTGGATGGGTAGTTCGCCGAGCTCGTGCCCTAGCTGTCGGTTGTACTCTTCTAGTCTCACAATATGTGCATTGCACTCTTCAACCCTGCGTTCCAACTCTTTTTTGCGTCTTTCGAGACCCTCTAGCTGATCTTGCAAATCTTTCTCAAGTACGTCGCGTCGACCGAGCTCATCTTCAATCGCGTCGCACGTGAGCTGCGTGGCCCTCCTGGCGACTCTGAACGCGTCGGCTCGGGAGAGGGCCATGTCGAAAAGCACATGGAAATGCCATAATCACGGTCAGGAACGAGAGCGCTTTAATAGCTGTTTCTTCGTTGTAAGTAGCTGGTCTTGCAGTCAATTGAGAGGGCCTTTGTTACGTGTCGTGACGCTCACAGCCGGTGTTGGTCCCTGCAGGTGTCTAGCCACTACCGGCTTAGCGTCCTCACACCGCGCAGCTACCTCCGCCGCCCCACGATCATTCCAACGTTGAAGGGCGACACTGTCACGCTTATTCCCGCCCTCTGCCTAGTGTTGAGCTATCTACACAGTTCATACTTCATATAAAATCTGCATACCACCCACTTATTGCTGCCATCGTGTCATGATTATGACCGCGCAAACAGCCGCTGAATTTCTAAAGCACTTGAAGGAAGCCACACCACCATTAGCTGTTCAAGCAATCGATCCTACCATCTCACTGAAGCCCTCTTCTCACAGGCAGATATTAGACGATCCACCAGATTGGCTACCCATAGCTCGCAGTCAATCGATAATCTGGCAGGCCTGCGCAGAGTTGCCGCGTTCAGTTGACCTGATGGAACGTCATACCGACCCAAAGACTCTTCTTCCGATACTATCGGCATCGCCATCCCATCATCGCTTGTATGCTTCGAAGTCACCGGTCCTCGATCGCGCTCTATCGGTTCAAGTACTCGCCTCACTGGATGCATCACACCAGCGACTGGTCTTGCGGGTGGAAGATGATAGCGAACGAGGGAAGACTATACCTCCACAGCTGTTGTTAAAAGACATGCTCGTCTCATGGCAATCGGATTGCACTGTGGCCTTGCGACATAAATTGCCGGCTGAAGACTCCACTCACAGGGTCTACATAACGGCAATGTCCAAGACGCAAGCGGACAACTGGTACCGTGCGTTGAAGCAACTTTCGGTTGGAGCATGGGAGTAGCACGGGTGCTCTTATCATTCAACTACCGCTTCCAGATCAACTACGAACGGTCCTTCAACGACTTCATCCCGCGATCATCTCACATGCACGACCTCGTCCTCTCTCCATCCAAGTCGCCCTACAGCTGCGCGGCCTTCATCAGTTCCTCCAGGCCTGCCGTGATTCCATGCGGGTTCTTCCAAGTGTCGACGCATCTTTCATCGTCCTTCACCTCTTGCGCTACCTCGATCACCGTCGTCAAGTACATACCGTCCTCCCCGTTGAACTCGACGTGGTTGGTGTGGAAGTCGGATCGCAAAGGGCGTTCTCCCACATTCTTCTTTTTCTCATCTTTCCAGCCCAACTCTATGACCTGTGCGATACGCGCGTACAGTGTGCAGAGGTATTTCATGTAGTTTTCCTCCTCGGGACTGACATTCTCTCGGTGGTGGAAGCCCTTGTAGGCGTACTCGAATACAGACTGCATCACAAAGCCCATGTTGTGCATTCGATCAGAAGCGTCTTTGTAGTCCCTGGTTTCGATGATTTCCGTGGTTCTGGGTTTGACCCGACCGTGCGGAAGCTTCAAGTTCGCGATCTCGACATTCTGTTGTTCAAGAAGATGCTCGTATTCCGAAATCTTGGTCAACATGACGCGGACGAATCGTCCCAAATCCGGATCACGACGACTCGCTGCTGCGTGTGCCTCGTCGGCTGACGGGTCGTCGTGAAGAACTCCAGTTACAAAGTCTTGCACAGCCTTATTCATCGACTCCCACTTGACCATCGGATCGATGTGACGAATCACCTCTTTGAAGTTTTCTTCCAGCACCTGGATGCGCCCGTTGGCATCGATAAGCTCGAGCTCTTTGGCTTGGGCCTCCTTATTGCGCTCGTCGTACTCGCTCAACTTGTCGAGAGCTTGGCTCAGGCGTGTGGTGATGGCTTGGTTTTGTTGCCGGTAATAATGAAGGGTGTCGTTCGCGGGTCGTCTGGCTTCGCTTTCCAAGAATTCCTTCTGGTGGTCCTGGAAAGATTTGGAACCTGATGACGCCATATTTTTGGTGGAGGCGATGCGCGCAATGAAAGGGATGGTATCTTTGTTTCAGACTAATGTGATGGATGTGGTATAGTTGATGATCACGAAATAGAATATTGGATTAGTGCGACGTGGGTGCCTCGACCCGGGAATATATAGTCACGCTGATGAAAAGCAGGAGCTTGGTCTGTCAAACAAAGCTTCAAGTATCGTGTAGTTACGCATTACATGCTGTCACACTGAATGAAAACAGGAGGGTCGTCAGAGAGGCACGCGTGACATTAGAAAATTTGCTTCGCTGCGACGCAAATGTGAAACAGAAAGACTCGCGGCCTCGTCGATTTTGCCGGATGCAAATTTTTCCTTGCTGTGAGCGTCGTCCAAGAGCTCCACTGCTTCCATCGTGGGCGCTTTCTACACGACCTACAATAACATAAAGCATCGTTGTTTCTCTTGAACCAGGACGGCATCAATCCTGCTACCTTGCGAACGATCTCTGAACGGAATTTCACACCTCGGATTGCAGAATCCTGCCTCTTGTACGTCGACGCCTCCGTCCCGCGTCCTTGATCATCCATTCAGACTTGACTTCAGCCATGGATTATCTCCGCCTTATCGATAGCCTGTGGTGGCTCATGCACCCCAATACTCTCTTTGGCTTGTTCAGTCTTCTGGCGACTACGGTCGGTCTCTACCTTGGCATCCAAAACACCCTACTCTTCGGCCTAGTCCTCGTTCTTGGCTACTTCTTCGGCCGTAACGGCGCCTCGTTCAATTGTCCTCACTGGTACCTCCGTGGCGTGCCCATACCAGCGGACATGAAGCCCTCTGACCGTGAGACTTGGATCACCAGGTTGCGCGGTGAGCTGGCAAGATTCGGTGTCATCTTTGTACGAGAGCGTAGCGAAGGGATGTCTGGTATGTCGGAAGTCGCTCGCGCAGCGTATATCGAAGAGTTGTTCGGACGACTGCATGACGCTGCGGATGCCATGACGGACGAGGAGAAGAGGGCGTATGGTAAAAGGTTGGCAAGGCAGTTCATGTGGTTCCAAGAGGGTTCGGTAGGCTGGCTCGGCATGGGAGGCTCTTTGCCGCCGATGCCACCTGGAGTAGGAGAATATGGTAGCGGTTACGGTGGAAGACACGGTTTGACGTGGATAGGCAGAGACTGAGAGTGAGATTCGGGCAGTAGAAAAGTCAACTGGAAAAACCTCTTAGGTAGTAGTCAATTTCTGGTAGGCTCGATAGTGGCGCATGTATTCGGAAGCCGCGATGTTCGTATTGTGAAACGATGAAGTTTGATTTGAGCGATAAGCGTCAGTTCAACTGACATTGTGCCTAAATTTAATGCGCAGTGCTGGCAAGAATCGTGTTCTTCAGCGGCATCGGTCATTGGCGCGGCCTGCACCTCAAGACGGCGTTGCAATTCGCGGGTGTAGCGCCATCAAGGTCTCCCGCGGAGCTACTGGTCCATGCAGGCGGATCGCGATACCAACGGCGTTCGGGCGCGCCATTCCGGAAGACTGAGAGAGTTTATCTTCGTCGAATCCGTAATGTTCTCAAACCATTCATTGCGCAGCGAGTGAATCTGAATGCCGAGGGTCGCGGTGCCCCTAAGAGGAATGGCTTGCGCGGCGTAGAGTTTGCCGATCTGGATGAACGCGACACTCATCGAAAGTAGACAACCACCTCGCTCTCCTCTGCCACGTCAAACATGGAAGACTTCATAAGTACTTGAGTCATCGCTGATGGCGAACTCAAGCCAGCGATGCTGTCGTTAGGAAGGGGCTGGTCGGAGAACGGTGTTGAGCGTGGTATTAAGGTTGGTGAGGACAAACCTCGGGACCTCGAGATTCGCCGGGGACACGTGATATCGAGGGGCAGCCCATGCGCTATCCCCGAACCAGACAGCTTTAGCTTGCAGGTGGCGTCGAGCTCAGCTTCCTCCAAATTTGCTCTCGACACACATCCCTCAAACCACGAACGAAATACCCAATGATCGCATACGGAATCGCCCGTCGAAAAAAAGTCTATCTCGCCACCTCCCCTCCGTACGGCAGAAATGACAATTCGTTTGTGACGATCTTCGTGACCACGGTGGCAACGAATGACGCTACAATACAGACACGTGCAGCCCAGGCTCGTCTCTATGATGACAAACATGGCAATAGATGCCGAGACTCTAGAGGCCTTACTGCCCATTGTGTTCACAGCACATCTGTTCACGTGTGAAGCAGGAACCAGTCTTCGCCAACGATTGCGTTCCGCATATATCTTCTTTCCAGCAATACACGCGACATTACCCGGGCAAAAACGATTTTGAGCTGCATTTTTGCTACCTGCTATACTACATACGAGCTTCAGTGGTTTCCTCTCTCCTCTTTATGCCCTTATTGCCCGAGTAAGATCGCGCAACCTCCTACCATGCGCGCATCTTGTTAACTTTCTTCTCGCATCTTGCCTTTTTTGTTGGAAGCTACATTTACGCAATTTACGCCCTTTCAGTATCGTCGCGCTCGTTGGGTTTGACGGTTGCATTGGTTGCATTGGTTGCATTGGTCGCATTGGTTTTGTCAGGTTCGTCAGGTTCGTCGGAATACTTCTCTGGCACCCAGTAAGGTCTGTACCGGGGATGCCGATCATGCAGATTCATTGGAGCGCGTGGCTGAGACGGCGACGTGGTGCGGTTCGAGACTGGATCAGCCGAGCAGCATAACACGACTAGAACAATCACCACGATGACTGCGACTTTGGCGTAGCGCGTTCGTAAGAGGGCCCGTAGGAATCCCCGAAGACGGCCAGATGACGTATACGCCCACCAACCTCCGGCTATAGCTACGGCCGAGCCTATGGCGGCCTTGCTCCCGACATGTTCAAGTATGGATGCCAACATGCTAGACAGATATCTGCTAAGTCCTATTGGTTGGCTTCTTTTATTGACGAAAGTTGTTATTCTTCAGGGGAGTTGAAAGAAGAGGTGGAAGTATGGCCGGGAAGAATGCGACTTTCAGGCGATGAGTATGGGGTCGTGAACAAAGAGAAGTTTGCTGGCGTTTATGATGCTTGCTCGGACACACAAGTGGACGTTTCGAGGACGTCGAGAACATTCTCCACAGTACCGGAACAATGCCTCAGGGTCCTGGGGAGCAAAGATATCTTCGCTTCTCGGTGCCACGACTTGCTATTTTGAGTACTTCAATACTGCCGACGGTCTTCTCGCCCCTCCGTCTTTTCGCTCCCTCGTAGACATACCCCTCATGCCCTTATAACATCGCCCAAGAATTCTCTCCGCGCACTTTGATCGCCGACCCTCAATCACATTGGCCATCATCGCTGCCGCTGTCACTGATGATGCTAGCACTTAGCTGCGCTGGGGCGTGTTCGACGAATGCGGGAAACTGCGAATCACCCACCCGCTTCGGGAAGTCGAGGAAGCTCCCAAAGATCTCCCAGAGGAGATCATGCATCAGCGCATCAGCACCTGACTGTTTCGCTAGTTCCGGTAATCCCAGTTTTCGCAGATGACGGAAGGCCACCTCGCTCGATTTGATACCATCGACTGCTTGCTCGCCACCCTTCGTCATCGTCTTGAGCTGCGTGTGGTGTAATACCGATCCCAGATGCACAATGCTTCCAAGGCCAAGGTGCACACCGATGAACTCGTACTTTCTCCCATGATCTTGCCAACCGCGTAACTTCTCCTCGAAAATAGCCGGCGTCATACCACCAGGCACATAACCGCCACAATGGGAAAACAAGCGTCGTACCGCAGAGGGACAGAACTTCCCCCTTACTTGACCAGCGTTACCCTTCGCTACCCAGTTGGCAGGGTCCATCGTAGAGGCTATGTGGAAAAAGATGGCGTATACCACATATTGGACGCTGGTCAGCGCAGTAACACGCTCTGTAGCGAGCATATTGCCCACATGCGCGGCGTAGACGTCCATAAAGGTAGTACCTTTGTTTCGCTTACCCAGAGCGCCGGTGTCTCGCAGGACGCCTAGACCCATGTTCACGACGGTCACTTGCTCGGAGTCGAGTGCGATGTCTTCGCGCGTCAGCCTCGACCACCTTCTCCACCATTCAATTGACTTCTTGTCTCTCTTCTTCGAAGGTCGGGACGTAACGTCATCATTGCTGCCACGCTTTCGCTTTGGTCCTTGGTCGCACGTTGGAAGCACAAATGGCATCAAGGCTGTCACGATCTGCACCGTGTGCGGGTCCCACTCGTCGTTCGAGTTGAGATGTTTAAGATTGAGTACGTCCTATGTGGATCAGCGGGTATCAATCACTGCAAGAGATGCGAACTTACATCCACAGCGAACATTTCGAAGAATTGTTCAACTCTGATTTTAACACCACTTGGGGTATTGTCGAGTAGAAATGACGTGGCGTGGTCGTCCACACCCGAGCTAACAGACGGCATTCTTCGGCAAATAGCCATGCTCAAGTCGTCGACCGTGGAGCTGAGATTTAGCTCCATGAGGTCATTCGGGTATACTTGTTGATCGATAGATAGCGTGTTTTGCACGTCGTCTCCTGATTGGCAATGTTCGAATGGTGGTATGATTGGGCCACCACAGCCGACTATGCTTGTATCCGCGTTCGTGGAGTATCCAGTTCTGTCAAGATCGGAAAGGAAGGACTGGTCGCCCGTGGACGATGATCCGCCAGAAGCCAGTTCCACTAGTTGCGAGAAGGTGTCCAGAACCCCATGTTCATTCATAAAGCTGTGAATTTCGGCCGTATCCTTTGGAGTGATGATGTCAAAGGGTGGACCCATAGTCGGGTCCGCTTCCAAGTCGTTCGAGGTATGCGGGTTGCAGCCTATCGAATTCTTTCCCACTCCTTCCATTATCCCATGGGGGCATTCAGTCATCGTGGATGTCGTGTGTGTGTGTAGCCTATCGCAGTCGTGAAAAGCGCCGGATGATTGAGGCAGCAATACTATTCGCGGATTCAATGATTATGGAAGCAGATAGAGGATGTTGAGATACGGTGGTGAAGGCTTCACAAAGATGGGCAACCCCGGATGCAAGAAGAGCTGGACGGGCTTTGGCGACGGAGGAAGGCACTCCATGGACGCAACTCCTGAAGAGCCATCTCGTGGAACAGCTGGCGCAAGACATAAAGCCGATTTCGCTGCGGCCTGGAATCCGTGGAAACGCTTTTGTGGACGAGGTTTGTGATGGGGTGCGTGATCAAAGCTGGGACATGGTCTGCCGGACCGTCTTGCGAACCATGATCTTTGTCATACCGTCAACAGGAAGCGGACGATCAGGAAATTTGCGTCGCTGCGCAGCAAATCCGAGACATTGCGCATATATCGGCTGCGATGGATCTGTTCACGCAACGGAAGAAAGACGAGTCACGTGGCGATATGCGTGCATCTGTGAAGGTTGTGTGCTGTGGTGAGACAGAGCGCGCTTGGGCCTCGACTCATATCAGATACATTCGTTTCCTGCGAGGATGACGCAGGTTTGTACAGCCCTTTTCAAGTCCTACAAATCTTCTAGATGTACGCGCTTTGCGCATTCGCGTACAAGGTTCACTTCTCCTGACCAGCGATGGAGAGCACACGACAATTACGTCCTAAGGACTGCGTTATCCCATTCGGTCCCTACAAGAACCAAACGCTGGACCAGATCTATCAATCCGACTCAAACTACATTCGCCAGCTCATGAACACTGTGGACGATCTTCGACCGTGGCCCGAACTTCATCGGGTTATATCAGGGATCAAAGTTCGGCAGCATGATAACGACAAAGAAAACACCAAGCGTCAATCACCCCAAACACGATCGGCTCTCGAAGACATTCATACCGTAGTGACTGGATCATCATATCTGCCCAAGAGTATACTTCGCCCCTCTGTTCGCACGCCAACATCATGTATTGCTACTGCTCCTGAGATCAACGCGCGGTCCAACGAAACAGTTCATCCGTACAAGATTGCTCAGCAAGATCAACGCCAATCGAGCTCTCGTATAACTCAAAGGCGGAACACACCCACACAAGCCAGCACTTCGAAATGTTCGGTGACCAAGCCATCGTCCGCCACTGTCACTATCAACCCAGAGCGGGCCGGATCGAATCGCCCCGAATGTCCAGAAATGGTCAACCAAAAGGGTCCATATTCGTCGGTCACCGCATCTCTACCCGTTCCTGGTGCCTTTCCAACAATAGATGATGACTTACCGCATGGAAGAGACGCGCGAAAGAAGTCAATTCCGATCCAGGCGACGTCAGGTCCTTCCCACGTTACGAAGCAGCCAAAATTCGCCCGTTCTTCGTCTGCCTGGTCTTCCATGGAGGAGCGGGTCAGATCACCGAAAGGTAGCGCCAAGTCGACCGACCATCCGATTACCGAAGAACACTGTGATTCGATGCTGTCTAGGCCTTCACAGACATCCGATGCTGATCCTCCCATTGGAATTGACGACTACAATACTCGACGAACAAAGGCGCAGTCAGTCGACAGAGCTGACCCTATGCAGTCATGCGACGTTAATGTTACTGGCCAACCCAGTCGGCAAGAAGCTGAACATGTCAACGTCATCAACCGAGAGCCAACGGTATCACCTGTAGGCCTGCGACGAGCAAGACATGACACTCACGAGGTGGAACCGAGAAAGAAACGTCGAATGACCAGCTTGGAAGCCGTCGAAGACATTCACAGCCATGTTAGTAATTTGCAGATGCAGCTTCAGTCTACCGGTGGCTGGCTGTTCCAAAAGACAGACGACTCAGTCACGCGCGCTGCATCAAAATTGGAGACTAAAGTCGAAACGGCAACCACCGAGATCCATGGCCAGATACGCGACTTCCAATCCCAGATCAGCACGCAGGTTCGAGAGAACTGTGCATGGTTACGTGATCAGGTCGTGCCAGCTAACCAGAATCTCACCAGTCTGTATGCACACATCTCGACCCAGTCCCAGAACCAATCGGATATACGCATGGCGCAGACCAACAAACTCAACACTTCGATCAAGGCGGCAAGTGGCCATATCCAGTCGCGGTTACGAAAGAACCAGAAGCGTCAGAACGTTCAGTTCATGGATGTAAGATCTCGCCTAAAAGGACTACGGGGTGAGCTGCAAAGAGTCGAGGCAACCATTCAGCATCAAGGAAGCCAAATTCAAGCCGGCCTTTTGTCCAACTCATCCATGTTGGCACAAGAACTGAGGCTGGTTCAGAAAGGCCAGGAAACCTCGACACAACAACTGCAAGACATCCACGACAGATCTCTGCCCACCGTATCTAGTCTAGCGGTCAATCCAAGTACCATGATGACCATGATACAAGGTATCTACGGCCAGCTAAGCCCTGGCTCGGCTCTTGGAGATCCGCCGGCAGATGAACGCACCCTCTACCAGACCCTTAGCACGATCGAAAAGACAGTGGAGAGACTCGAAACTCATTGGATACCAACCTCGGAAGATGCCACTGAGCAAGCATCAGGACTGGCTCGAAGTGAGGTATCCGGCAAGATCTTAACAATGGTGGAGCAGATTCACAGTCAGTTGGCCAGGGGCGACAGCCTTGTTGAGGAATCGAATGTTATGACTTTGGATGCGCCAAAAGGTCAGCTTGCTCAGTCCACTGGTGCTCAGTCTCTCTCACCAGAAGTTATCCAAATGATGGAACAACATCATATGGCTGTGCTCGAGCGGTTTGAGCTTCTCGGGCAGCAAGTAGCTTTCACCTGCCCCGAGTCTAGTCAAAGTGGCGTCGAAGAGATCGATTTTCTACTCGTCCAGATCGAAGATGCTCGTCGTGTTGAGAGCCAGATTGAACTTCACATCATCGGAGACCTAGAAGCCCAGCTAGCCCACGAACGGGTCGTCAACACGAAGTATCTGGTCAACGCAGCAGTCCAACGAGGTCGCAACAGGATCTCCTTAGTTGATGTAGCGCCAGCGGAGCAGTTCTGTGAAGATGATGGCTCATGGCTTCGCCCGTGGGAAGCAATCTCCGGGGTAATGGCGGAAGCTGACGCTCTCTTTGCCGAATCTGATCGACGGCACCTGGCACATGAGCTTCACTGTGAAAGACGCCGCAATGCTTTGAGAGAAACGCGGTTGCAATTCATGCCCAAGCGGATCGATATAGCCATCGAGTGGGATCTTGAACTCGTCGAGTCGCAAGCCGAGTATATTCAGCTCCTCACAAATCATGCCCCTATTTGCCCTGCGGACAATACTTCGCTCGCACTACCTGTCGATGCTTTGGGACATACCCTTCCATCTGCGCTTCGTGCAGGTGCCCTTGGGCGAGATCTTCCTTCCGCGCTGGACCTTGCTACTGATCTCTTCACGTTGCAAGCTCAGAACGCTGTGCGGACAGAAGCAGAGAGGGTTCACGAAGACGACTCTGCACGTCTTTTTAAAGGTCTTGAGGGTATGCGGAAGTATCTCTCCATGCTTCATGGGCGGAGTGATCTGGTATTGGTGAAGAGAGCGATAGAGAATTTGCAAGCGGGGAGGGAGTGGAACAGCGACAATTTGATGGGGGAGCTGAGCCTTGAGAGCACTGTCGACACGTGATAGATTGAGCGATAGCTGTAGCAAGTCCTTATCATAGCTACGAGTAGTGTATAGAATGTCAAGTATTCCTTTCGCCATACGACGAAATGCGATTCAGCCCCCAAAAGTCCTTGATATCACGTGAGTAGCTCATGCATTGCGGATAATTCCCGTAGGCCTAGCACAGACTTCATTGCATCATTGCACCTTAATACGTCCAGACCAAGATGCATGAGTGCGAGCATGACGTGAGGCGTATCCATGAGAAGTCGGTGTTGCACACAGTCCTGTCGTTTCTATCTCCTCGTGACCCCTTCGTGCACACACCTGAAGAGCGACGTCGCATGCATATGTTCGCATTCTGTAATGCTTACCAAGTGCTATATAAACAGGCCCGCTCCAGCCCAGCTAAGTTTCGACGTCTCTCCAGTGAACTGCAACGTTCACCTCCTCTGAGCGACCCTCATGGCTACTCATCATTGCCGTGGAACTTGCAAAAACGGAACGCCATGCGGGAACCATGCGACGCGGATTGCTGGCATGGAGGATATCGGCTCGTCAAAGGCGATGGACACTACCCCCAACCGTTGCGCAAAGCATGTCGACCAGAAGAACGACTACAAGACCCCGACCAAAAAGCCAACACCATCAGGTTCCAAGAAGCCCGTCGCAGCATCAACCTCATCCAGCTTCATGCCGTCTTCTCCTGGCAATAAGAAGAAGGCGACAACCGAGCAAAGGAGACGCAAACCATCAACAAGTATCTCCATCATCACCGACACCAGCAGCGACGACGAACTAGCCTTCGAAGCCGTGGATACGCCAAAACCCAAGGGAATCATGAAGCGATCTACACCAAAGCCAGAGAAGGATACCGCCAAACCCAACGAATCTGTCAGTACTAGACGCCTCGCCTCCAAGCGCCCCGTAGTACTTGATTCTGGAGATGAAGACGAGGCCACACCTCAGCCTTCATCGCGCAAACGAGTCCAGTTCCCAAGTCCGACCCCGTCTCGATATGGCACCGTCTCCGACCGGCTCAAAGCTGTTGTCGATGACACTGCTCATACCGCTAAACCGAACGCAATCCGAGAAGCCCTTGCTACCACGCCGTCAAAGGTTGCGAAGCCCGGTACCGTCGCATCTTCCTCGACCAAAGCCAAGAAGCCCACAAACCAGGCCATCAGCAACGCACTCCAGAAATCTTTCCCTCCGCCTTCGAATGATGGCACGAAGGATATCCCAGTAGTTGCTTCGTCCTCCCGACCTCCCACTCCTACGACAAAACCCGGTAAGCAGTCCGCCGCCAAGAAACCAGCCAGCAAGACTGTGAGCCGAGTACGGAGCCCGGAGATGGGAGAATCTTCGTCGCATCCGATCCCATCAACCGAAAGAACCAGCATCTCGCCTCCAACCCGTCCACGTACCGCCGCCACCCCTACCCGAAAGTCACCCCGTACGCGCTACATTCAGCCCGAACTCCGGGTCCTCGACGGAGCACCAGTTCCTCTTCTTCCCAACGACCCTACTCTCGCTGCGCAGGTGGAGAGTGTGCGTCGATCGGGTCTTCAGAACGCCGAGGATATACGTGAGTTGCTGCTCCGGGTTGAGGTATTGGAGAAGGCGCTGGAGATGGTGGCTGGGGTGGACAAGCCGAAGCATCAGAAGCGTGAGCAGAGACAGAGGGGGAAAAGCAAAGGGAAGGACATTGAGGATGAGTTCATCTTCACTTGATGTCGCCATGGTGATAGAAGAGACGGGAATGGGGAGGGTCAGATTGAGAAGATGCGGTTGCCGGTGTGGAATGGAATTGGGTGTCGGCGATAGCTTGAGAAATGATGTATTGCTGGAAGAAGGACACGGATTTGAGCACGTGTATTAGATAGCGCAGTAGATGGTATGAAAGATCAAAAGCTGGACTTGGTGTCAATCTTGTATGACAACGTACTCTCGCGGAACATTAGCGATGAACCATAGCAGCATACTACTCATACATACCATATCTGAAAGAAGATCGATCAGCCTTTCGCTCAGCCTCATAGCTCATTGCCATTGCCGGCCCCTCCATCTCCTTCAACTTCCTCATCCTGGTGATTAGTCATGTCCTCGACCTCTCTACCCACCAGCCCTATTCTCGCATCCATCCCACGACCCCACCGCCCCACCCAGCGTCCAAAATCTTGAGCCACCTCACTAACAATCTGGCCTGGGGTCGGGTCCTTAGGTGCAGGGTTGCCTAAGCCAACGACATCGTTCATCCAGGCATTGAGGTTGGTGAGAGAGCGGTCAACAGGGCCCAAGGCACGTTCGGCGCGAGCGGTCCAGTCCTCTTGGTCTAGCGCGATCACGGCGTCTTGCTGCTGGCGGGACGGTGATGGCGGCGATGATTCTGGTGGAGAAGGTGACGGCGGTGATGTTTTTGGTGGAGACGGTGATGCTGGATTGAGTAGTACATTTACAGGCGGGTCGTTGTAGTGCTGACGTTTGGTGGTGCGGTCTTCCAATTCTGTTTGTGGTTGCTTACGCTTTTCGCCATAACTTGGCTGCGGGGATGACGTTGAAGCAGCGTCTTGCTCCGTGTCTTCAATGCTTACTTCTCTGCCTTTAGCTGGGTGTATTGCCGCCTCCACTTCACCCTCTTTTGGATGATTCGTTTCAGCATCTTCATTTGCATCGACGAAATCATCGTCATCTTCGTCCGCATTGTCTTCCTCCTCTTCCGCTCCAACCAACCCACTCGCCCCCACCTGGGCTTTTCGCTCATCGTGAGCGACCAAAAGAATCGCTCGATCGACCTTCTTAGTTGGCATTGGTGTAGGTTTCAGCTTACGCCTGTTGATTTCTTGTCGTAAATTGTCGGACGTCCATGCCATGTACGCTTCCATGTTCGGAGACTTGGCGATTTTTCGATATCAGGAAACGTCGAAGTGTAAGTGGGAAGGCATCGAGCCTTGTTATATGTCGAGCTTGCGCTTGCTCAAGCTGGTTTGCTGTCCTTTGTTCACGTCACGTCGAAGGCCCTGTCACATGCTGGAAGCATGAATGAGTCGAAGACCGTGGTGCTGGATGACTGCGACATGTGTCCGACAATGATGAGATATATCGGACAACAGCTTCCATTGTGTGTCATGTTTGAGATACGTACAGTAATGCTCGACGACATGAGACAGACCTTGCCCATGGCAAGTGACATGCCGCCATACACCCGTCCTTCGACAATAGACAAGCAAGAACCGAGGTAGTCCCGGAGACTTGAAAGGGTCTCAAATCGGTTGCATGGGCACTTGTATCAGGCCTCATGGCAGAACGTCGTTACCATCATCGACATGGGGCTTCATGTCGGCAGACCCAATGCTGACGCCTTGACGAACCTGCTTGCCGAGCTTCCATATCCATTGCTTCTTGTCCTCCGCATTCATGTCTTTGGTGTGCGCCGGAAGTGTGTTGGTCCATGCCTGGGGGTTGACCGCTGCCAAGTAATGATCTAGATCGTGCTTCGACATGCTCAGTACGTCTTGCTCTCCCTTCAAAGCTACAAATAACTGATTCATCCAAGTTATCTGAGGTTTCTTCTTGTAGTAGTCGGTAGCATCACAGGATGCTGCAAAGATCTCGTGGCACACTTCCGACGGCAGTGGTTTTGTCCAAGCTTCGTACGCTTCGAAGATTGCGTTGCCGAGTGAATCGTTGAGGGGGTGAATACCGGAAGCGAGACTAGAGGCGACATTGTCGTGGTAGATCCGTGCAGCGTCGCGGACGGTCTTTTGGAGATGATCCAACACGACCTGATCTTGACGGGTGTTATGCACGTCAGGCGATAGGAAGGTGGACGTGTTGTGGTTCTTCCAGAACTTCCATGAGCGGTATGGGCGGCATATCTTGGAGCAAGTATCAGACATAGCAGTGGCGGTTGTAGTCTGGAGGCGATGAAACTGTGCGGTGTGGTGGAGAATCAGGTCGTGTAGTGACAAAGCGCGGGAGTTGATAAGTCCAAGACGCCTGTCGATAGCTTTGGCACCAAAGGCTGGACCATCTGAGCGCAGCTCAATGGACAATCGGACTGTCATAGGCGGGATGTGGCTGCTCCGTATATTGAGCATTGTGAAACTTGCAGGATCGGTGCATTCATCGCTAGGGAGAGATACGTCGGGGCATGCGATGAGAGGGCAAGTACAAGACGGCTTGCCTATTGACCAGATGGGCTGTGCAAGGACCGCAAGGACCACGCCCAAGAGGCAGACGAGCAAGACGAGGACCCTGCTGCACCATCCGGTCGAGCGACGTCGCGAAAAGTTTGGCGTCTTGCCCCTCGCCCTGTGTATCTATTAGCCCCCATTCCCGAGTCGTAGTCGTCTCTATTTACGTGTGACTCTCGCGTGGGCGTAGACCTGTGTCCATGATCGATGTTTCGTGGGACGCGTTGGCTGTACTTGATTGGAGCGGCTGCACTTGTTCGGGCAGTCGAGATCGAGGAAGGTCGAAACGTGATGGAACAAAGGGAAGGAGGAAGATAAAAGAGCTTTGGTTTTTGGGGTGTCGGCATAAAGCTTTTCTTTGTGTAACGTTCCGAGGTTTGTTTGCTCTCTCAACCCCACGCGAACTTTGGCAACCATCGACCGTTGTTATATTGGCGTGAGGAGCGAGCTTCTGAACTTGTCGAGTCGGAAGACATCTATCGAGCAATCTTTTGAGATGGCGCATCAAACGTCGAGTAGAGCCTGGGTGACAGTTGTCACGCGAGATGAGGCTGGCAAGGTGATGAGCGAAACGCGACGATTCATGAGGCTCAGCAACGGTGCGTCTGGCTCCATACCCCCGTATAATCTCGGATCAAACGAGTACTGACTTCTCCATTCCAGTGGAGCGCTTCTGCTTGGACAGCATCGTACACCGCGCAAATGCTCCAGCTGCTCGGCCATCCTCCAAATACCGCCGCCGCACGAGAAGCGAGCCAACCTTGCCCTCTCGAGATATTCACGAAGCCACACGCAGTGTATCGGGCGCGAGGCCTTCGGACGAGCGGCGCAGACATAAGCTGGGAAGGCGGATAAGAAATGTGGTCAAACGCCACGGGCGGAAGGTGGCAGCAGCAGCAGCTGTGGTCGGCGGCGTCGGCTGCATCGGCTGCATCGGCTGGCGTCTTTACTCCTGCTTGACTGCTGCACAGCCCGCGATAGCACCCATCGCAAAGAACGCCTACACTCTGCTGAGCATGCCGGAGCCTCTTGACGACCGATGGGTTCCTCCGCTGGTGCAGGTACGTAAGTACTGGCGAGAAGCAAACCGCTCGTGGAACGAGCGGATGTGGCAGGCACGCGGACTGCCGGACGCAGAGACAGGCCTGCGGGTATGGGAGCTCATGCGAGAGGCTTTCGAGCGCTTCGAGTCGTATTGGGAGGACCCCAAATCAAGAAGGGAAAAATATGGGCAGGCAGGCGGTACGCTGCACTCTGTCCTTGCGCGAGACCCGACATATAAAAAAGCAAGAGCGCTGTTGGCGGATACCTGTGTCGGAAAGAGGACTCTGTTGCGGGCGTTGACCAACGACGCCTCCAGAGCCTGGAGCGCTGCCTTGGGAAAGTCAGCGGGGTCACAAGACACTACTCTTGCGGCACTGCAGGAGGCATGCCCCTGGACCTTGCGAATGTACCTGCAGCCGTATGCTCCGTCGCGCATCCCGCCTGCCTGCGTAGACCGATACTATGGCAAGATTTCGAACATCAAAGGGATGGACAAGACTCCACCAGGGATTCCGTTACGATTTCTCCGCGCGCTGGGCCGGCAATATGACTACCCTTGGTGGATATTGCCTGATTATTACTGGCTGATCAATTTGTGGGGGAGAATGTTCCCGGAACCGAGATGGTGGGCAGACGAGAAGGTCGAAGCCTTGGGCGAGTTTGGCAAGGGCTGGGTTGTGCATAGCGACATTCAGCCCTGGCATCTCATCGGCGATCGGGAGAAACTCGGTCACACAAGGATGCGGTTGTAGAGGGGTCGCTGAGGTCGCGGCTGGTTCGTACAGACTGACGAGATCGAATCCGTGTCCATGAATGCCAGTCCGCTGGCACGTGACGTGCCATCGGGCATCGGCCCACCGAAGCTCCGACATTTCCGCCGCAAGGTAGCCGCGCACTATCATGTAGAATACGGTAATACAATGTCGTCGCATCTGAAGCATGCTGCTCTTTGTCGTGCAACCATTCTTGGTGCCAGCCCTGATAACATCGTTTCTTGCCCGCACGTTTCCGAAGAGGCCCATCGACCCGCTGATACGTGACAACAACTAACGTGCGAACTCACCCACCATCTGCTAACAATCAGAGCTTCAATCAATCCCCGAGCAACGCCGACATATACAAGCCTTCGAGCGGGCTTGCGACCCGGCCACCGACTCAGACGCTATAATAACACTACCCATGCACCCGACAGTCACCCCACGCCAACCGACGTCCTATCGCGAACATGATACCGGCCACAAGCTGTCTCGGCAAGCAGTACTCTGCCGCAGTCTGAAGGAGCCCTCCAAAAGCAACTGCAGACCTCGGGACGTTCAACGCGCGCAATGACGGCATCGCGCGTCTCAAGACTTACGATGCCTGTTGACGCGTGTCACCACGCGGCCTGATCATGTTCATGGTCAAGACATACACCCAATTTGTCACTACGATGATTAGGCTGAGCTTGACGACCCCGGTTGATAGGTGGAGAGCGATCAGACTGTGTCTTCTGCATGCCGTGGAAAGCGTTCTGGATCAGATGGCTTGCCCAGACAACACTCGAGCGCTGCATGCCGCTGTGCCGGTCTCATGGCATGGTATGTCGTCTCGTTCTCTCTAGGCGCATTCTTCATTAACATCGTCTCAGCATCCACTCCATTCTCACTTGCTCGTACCGCCTCCGAGGTCGCACATCGTCCCCCGTGCACACGCTCATCGACAGCTACCTCTCGAACGATCTATCATCCGCAAAACCCCGCCCGCAGGCGACGTCGAAAAGCCCCCCGCTCCACACCAGCCAACCGTGAAGGCCGCGGAGAATACAAGCTGCATATGGGTGGAGGTGGGATATAAACAGGAAAGCTCGGTGGGCACTGGATTGCCTTGTGCTGCAGAAACTCTCCCGCCACACCAAAATGGGGGTTGCTTTGTTTGGGCTCCCGGGCGAAACTCAATTTCTTAGAGGACAACGCCTGA
Organism: Alternaria triticimaculans; assembly: GCF_023758025.1. Taxonomy (NCBI): domain Eukaryota; kingdom Fungi; phylum Ascomycota; class Dothideomycetes; order Pleosporales; family Pleosporaceae; genus Alternaria; species Alternaria triticimaculans. The sequence continues at coordinate 58,255 of NW_026055993.1, read as the reverse complement.
ATCGGCTGGCGGGCGTGCGTCGTCACCACCTGCGCATCCTCACCCAGGCAGGATTTGTAGTCCGCGCGCAAGCGAGCTGCAGAACAGCGGCGCTTGACCAGCAAGCCTAGTTACTCGCACTTTTGGAGAGGGTGCCAGTGCTACCGCGACAGAGCCTGGCGCGTGACTGTGCCCTGGCGTGCCGTGCCGTGCCGGCGTCTGCGGAAGGCGCCACGCTGGACGATCCCCGCTTGGTTGGCGGCCCACGCCCCAGCCTCATTGTGCAAGAAACCTTAATTCCACAACCCCAGCAACAAAATCGTCGCTCCTACAGCTGACCCACTAATCATTGGCGACCTGGAGGCTGCGCACTGCCGCATGAAGAGAGGACAATCTAGCTTGAGCTAGCTTCGGCGCCATTCCGGCTTCAACTCGCGACTTCCAAGGTCACATTGGGTAGCTCACTCCACGAACCCTGCGCGTCTACAACTGTGCCGTAGCCTTACCTTCATGAGAGGGTTCACAAATGACTCTTGCGACTTAACACGTCAGCACTACTAAGTAGACATTCGTGCTAGCTGTTCTACCTGTGCTCAATGCAGGCCGCTGGCTACCAGATGCCCACCTCCTCTGCATACTTTCCTCACATCTACTTGATGTTCATTGTTCTGGTATAGCCTACCAAGAGCATGGAAACGACCCACTAACACGCCTCTTTCAAGGATTGTGAGAGGCCGCTGGCTGTGTCGATAGACGTGTGGAGCCTTCTTTGCCACAACCCACTTCTTCATCACAACCCTTTGATTGGCTATAACCCTGCTAGACCTAGCTCTACATGAGTGGACGACAGTACGAAAATCGACGTGGACTACACTTCTGCCTGCCTTCTTCATCGCTTGTCCTTTCCAATTCTCTACTGCATCTGTTCGGCGAGTTCATTCATGCTACAGCCCTCCTAGCATGGAAACCTTCCGCGATGCACTGCTAAGCCCGTTTCCCAAGGGCCCATCGGACATCACAAAGTTAGACGACAGCACCCATGACCGGCAGAACGTCCGTGAATGCATCGCCCGCGGGGAGATCGAGCAGCTTCGCCTCGGAGCCTTTACCAACCGAACCTGGATCATCAGCGACCGGTATTGTGCTGTGGGCGACGGAGTCGATTCTCTTGAAGGCTACCTACATTCTATATGGCACATCTACTATCAGCTTGGTCGGCTGGCGTCTCACGAAAGCGCGGACCAAGACCGCCTGGTCCTGGATATCGTCCGCATCCAGGGACTTGGCCCCCTGACTAGGCCTGTGTCAGGAAACTACGGCATCGATATCGCACGAACAGTGCAAGGCACGCTGTGGAATGACTTGCCCTTCCTGGCCACGGACATGACGGATTTCTGGGTCACCAATTGCGCGCCCATGTCCGGTGTTCATCGCCTCAACTTGGCTTCCTTCTTGGCCAAGCTGGCGTCAACCCGCGTGGCCAACCACAAGATCTGTCAGATCGCTCTCGTCCTGTTTCGATCCACATTTGAGGAGACACGAGCCCTTTGCAGCCCAGAGACGCCAGACGATGAAGATCTATCTCGTGACATCCGCAGCCTCACCGTTGCGGATTTGCTGCCAGCTGCTTGCGCTTGGATCAAAGAGGCCAACTACTGCCTCATACAGCTATCGGACGCTTTCTGGAGCGACTGCCCAAGTACACTTAGCCAGGGTGGTCAAAATTTTGTCGAATCTGAGCTAGGAATGCGTTCGCCAATTGGATTTACGCCGTGGCGATGGATGTACTGGCTGAAGCGCCTGCATGAGATTCGGGACGAGGCACACGCCGCCCACGAGGAGCGCCTGGAAGAGCACGCTACTAATGCCATCGAGCGCATGATCAATAACGTCAAGGAACGCAACGCTGGAATCCTGCGAGCATATCAGAGCGGTGGGCCTGAGCTGCATCAGGATCCACATCTACTGTGCTTAGTTGCCTAACCCCGTGAACAATAACGCTAGACTGGGTTGGAACTCCAGCCTGTGTCGTAATGTAATGCAGGATATTCCCAAAGTGTGTTTGAACCCCAGGCTAATTTCGCCTTTACTATCTTCATCAATCGCTAGAAATCTACTCCATTGATGACGTCCCCTACCGCTTGCACGATCTCAGACCAGGAACTTCTAACGTCGACATCAAGGATCAGGACCAACGTTTTTGCGTTCCTTAGAGAAGATACCCAGGAGCCGAAAACGAGCGTAGTGCCAGCGGCGCGACTCTAGGACAACTGAAGATATTGCGAGTGCTAAAGCCAAGGGTGGTTCATACCACAGCCCTCCGCCTGCAACGCCTTGCCTTCGACATCTAGATTGGGGTGTCTGGGTGAGTCGCTGCATTCAACATGCAGTAACAATGTAACTTCTTCCGTGTAGGCCGAAAGTGAGTGTCGATTGAGAAGCAACGTAGTGTTGATGTACATCGCAAATGTGATCACACAATCTCGTTCAATGTGTAATTCCGTCTGACCACTTCACAACGCACTTCCCGTATTTTAAACGCTATAAAGCGTAGTGGTACTCCGTCGTTTCCTCCAAACAGCAAGTCAACATTCCCCATCAACGCATACAACAACAACAACACCATGCCCGATCAGCTGAATACAAAACCGTATCCAAGAGAACGTTACTTGACTGCCGAGGAGATAGAATTGAGGGCACAACATTCGATTGAAGAACAGTTGATCGAATCCCTCAACCTCGCCCGCAAGAGACGCAACCACCATTACCGTTATTTGGCTTCGAAGATTCGAAAATGTAACGAAGAGATTGCTGGATGGAAGACTCTTGTATCCGCAGTCAAGGAGCGCTTGCGGTCTGGAGTGATTGCTCTAGATGCAGGTTCGGCCGACAAGACCTTCTTAGGAAGCGTTGACGGCATAAAGGAAAGCGTTACTACTTACGAACATACGGTCGGAAAGATGAAAGTTATCGAAGAACGTCGCGCGTATTGGGTTGCTCAGATTCGCAAGTTCCAGGAGTTTGACGAAAAAATCAAAGGCATAGTTGCCAACATGTCAACATACTGCGGACCATCCTTGGAGGATAAGGACGATAATCTGTCGACATCTCACCCCAGCGAACCAATAACCGCAGCAAGTCCCACACCAGAAGGCCCTTCGTGCAAATGCACTGCATGCGAAGAATACCAACATATCGCGTACTTGTCTGACGTAGATCCTGGTGGTCTTGAGATGTTATAAATGTATAACGTCACCCGCTAAGAATGCCCATGCCACAAGTCTCATGCAAATTCGCCGCATGCAAATTCGAATCGAACTAAGCCCTCCCTACACACATTGTGCCGTACTGCAATATTGCCATGGTAGGAAATCCACCGACGGAGGGGTCAGAAAGCGCAAATCACACCTGTGTTACCCATGCACTCGGCTGTTCTGAGCTCTAGCACACACCAAATTGTATCCACACACTCACACTTAGATAGCAGATCCGAAGGGACTACATGAATTTGATACCCGATATTTCTTTTTTAATCTCTGGCATGAGTATCGCGTTGACCATGTTGCGTGGTGCTGATATCGATGCAGCTCGATAGGGGTATACCAACGATCGCTTGTCTCTCGAGAAGAGTAATCCGTAGACTTGCCGTTCCGCCATGAATCAACGGTAAAATGTGCCCTTGTTTGTTGATACATGCTTATTTGGTGACTGCTCTTTCTGATATGTGATATGTAGGTGATAGAACATCAGGGAAATGACCGATGCGAGGATGCGCATGTAAAGCGTGTGTCACCATGTTTACAGACTATATTCCGTTCAACGCTCTGGATTTTGCGAAGTTATGTGGCCCATGTCAAAGCAGGTCCGCCACATATCGGGCCCATTGGGGAAGGTGTCACGTCACTCAATATCAGGCTCTCATACGGATTAACGGGCTACAATAGCAAAAGTAAGTACCTCTGGTTGCTGTTGGCTTCCCGTGCTTCACAACTACTGATATTGATGACTTCATGCCCTTGGAATAAACACCACCTGGATTTCTAAACGTGTTTGTGGAAGCACTACGTTGATGTTTCCTCGTCTCCAACTCAAGTCCGGGGCGCCAGCAACGGCACCGCTATCGGCGAACTGCCCCATTTGTGGGACAAAAGCAAGTACTGTCTACAATGTGCGACGACGAAAGTGCAAGTCAGGATACGAGTCGGCAGTCCAAGGATCTGCCCTGGTATTGTTTGAGTGAGGATGCTTTCTGACCGTAGTATGTAGAACGAGACACACGGTGAATTATGAAAGAGCCAGGAAGTCTTCGTCCGAAAGTGTATCGTCGTGAAATTCATCGAGTTCCTCGTGGTGTCCCCCTGGGAGGGGTGACACGAAACCGGTGGATGTTGGTATCCCATCGCAGTGGACGGCATCGAGCGAGCATAACTGCTCAGTCATCGCCGGGGCTACGGACGGGGCGCCGACTACTATTTGACTGTCAGGGACGGGATATTCGTGATAGTCGATAAACTACTCACCCCTTGGATCTTCGACGAACGAGAATGTTGCGTATTGCTTTTTATTGGTGCCGACGTAGTCCCACTCATAGTAACTATTGGGTGTACTGCCCGTGTGAGTTGTGATATCTACACCAGAACATGCTGATACATACTGTTCCGATGTCGGAGTCTTCACCATACCTTGTGTACTTGTACTCATACAATATCCCACGAATGACGGTGTACAGCGTACCTGCACTTTTCCGTCCAGAGACTTGGAAGAGCAGGTAGACGCCAAGTCTGGGGTGCAGAGAACTTGAACGAAGGATGATGGGGTGCAGGGGACTTGCACTTCTGGCCCATTGCGACTGATGTCGTCTCTCGATGATATGACATTCGAGGATTGTTTGACCTCCACGACCAGGCGGCTGAAGCTCTCGAGATCAATTGTCTTGTCGCGAAAGGCCGTATCCATGAGTCGCCCTTTTGTCGCGTTAGCCTGATATGAAGATGGCGTTGGAAGGAGCATACCGATGCTCACGCGTTGTGACCAATCGAATGCGTAGCGTCGACCGAGACTATCGGTCTGACTGCTTGCGATCGAAAGATGGGAGCTTCCAGGATATGCATCGTAGGCGTGATTGCCATGTACGGTTTCGCGCTTGATTTCTCGCATCTCCAGAAGTAGAGACCTTTTACTACCCAATGCGGCAGGCATGGCCGGGGGTGGTTTGCGTATTGCAGTGCGTATGTGTGAAGTGACGTGGGTGCAGCTTGTATGATAAGCGCTTGCTGGGAAAAGACCGCTCGTGCAGTATCTTTGGTGTTGACAAAGGAATGAAGAAGCGGTTGTCGAATATCTGCCGAGCTCCTTCACACCAAGCGCGGTTTCAATCTTTCACTGCTGTAGGTTATCACTACAACTTTAGCAGATGCACCAAACCCCCGATACAAGCACATGTGAAGTACGTATGCCAGATCCATCAGCGGATGGATAACTCATGTTGCAGTCAACTGAAAGCTTGAAGCGAATAATTATCAGAGATATAGAGAAAAGCTAACGCGCCCGTATCGAAGCATCAGAAAAATGGGAAATTAGAAGCAGAATATGAGACGAAACGAGCCAGCCCTGTAGCCGAAGTCCAGGAGTTTCGTTATAACTCGTCTTGACGTGCGACGAGGTCGAAACTAGGATATACTGTTCTACTGAAGCCAATGACGGATGAACGCCAGTCGCTTCCACTGGAGCTATTATCATTTCCACGAATCAACTGCAAACAGTCCGCAGAGCTCCAAAGCAGCGTGCGTAGCACAAGGCTTCCGGCGCGAGGAAGTGGAATACGGCCAGGGCTGGGAGCGAGTTGTTACATCGATGGTATGACTACGTTCGTCGGTTAGTATAATTGAATTCGATTGCTTGATCGGGTTGTACGAGCATAGCAGATCTGCTGATACGGTCAGCCACTGTAGCATAGCCTTAATTGTGATCCGTGGAGGCCTGTGATATAGGAATTACTGGCCAGCGAACTTGTACATGATGTGCCGATATCACAATGCGGATACTCCATATCGATCGTCGGGTGGATGTGTATAGTGTGCGCAGTACAGGTAAACATCTTCATCCAGAGGACGGCTGGTAGCCAAGCGAAGGATGAGCTATCGCGGAACTAACCAACAGGTCCAACAACCAGCAACATTAATGTTCGGCTCCGATGGTTTGATCGTCGCCGCCGAAGAGTGTTCGCTGATCTCATGAATCCCGAAGGTGATTGACTGGCCGACATGAAATGAATGTTCGCGATTTCCACAAGGGGCGCAGAAACGTCAGCGACTGGATCGCGGCGGCACCCGACATCCACAAGTAGGATCTTTCCTCATCAGACTGGCAGTTGCTGGACACTTGCGAAACGAGTGCAGATGATGCACGATTGAAAGGCTCGCTGGAGAAGACGAGACGGAAGTGGTGTTGCCGTGGTCAGATCCGCACAGCCAATAGGGAGATGCCAAGCCCGCGGTGGCCCGACGTCATCCCCGGAGATTCGACCTGGAGATGCTCACCACAACTTCTCCAACCACATCACTAGAACCGCGCTCATCGGACTCTGATCTGGGTTCTCGCATTGTCCTATTATCACTGTCATCAACACGTACCTCATCACCCTTCTTTGCGCAAATTGGGACGCGCAGGGCTGAACCAGCTCGAGGCGGCGGGTATCCAGCTCTTGCGCGCCAGTCGCAAACGTGCGAAGAGTCCATTCACATCTCCGCGCACAACAGTTTACGCAGGAGTCAGCGCTGCGCTTGATTCGGCGGCACCGACTTATACTCACAATGATCCCGAATATCGGAACAACAGCACCAGCGAGGACTTCGACCGGGGCTGTAGTAGAATCTACTGTAGGCTTCATGTAACGAGAACTGGCTCCTCGGGCTCATCGCCAGGTCTTCACACGTTTCAGCACTCGGACCCGCTATATCAGAGTGACGAAAGCTCATTTGGCGCACCACAGGCTGCGTTGGACAACTGCACAACACCCTGCCGACAAAAGGGAGTCGCCATACGAACGAGCGCTGACTTCCAGATGCAACTCGTTGGCTCTTCGCTGGCATTCCACTCTCCTGTGGAATCTACGCCTCTCATCAAGCATCGACGTCAACCGGTCGGACCACCTCAAGCCCACGCCCCGCATCTACTTTCCGAAACGCGAACGAGTGCATGAGCCGTCCTGAAGCGCAGCTCGCATTTGTCGCTGCTTCTAGGCATCCCAACTGAAGAGACTACACCGCACCAAGAAAGCTGACACGGTCGTACTCCAACAGCATGAAGCGGACTTTGCCGGAGCGCGGACACAGGATGCGCAACGCCTCGGGAAAGGCCTGACTCAAGGAGATGGCACCTTGCTTGGCTGGTAAGTTACCCCGCCGTCTCTCTCCGAAGTCATATACTAACCATGCTGTTTGGCGCAGCTCTCAGCTCTCCTCATCCTCTCTCTTTCGCATGGAACGCTATCGAAGGCGATGCGACCGCAAACCACGAACACCGCCATGTCTCCACCCTCTGCGAATCATCAGGCTCCTCTTCGTCATGACGCAAAGCTAGACAGGTTGCGATATCGATTGCGACGCTCGAATGTAACGGGTGCAAGGACAAAAATCAGAGGAATCCTGGAGGACTTGCGGTTGTAGCTGCGACTTGGGCTGTCGCATGGTGCTGGCCATCGCTCGGAGGTCGAATGCAGGTTGGATTACCCTCCCGCTCCTGGGCATATCACGCCGAAGCCCGGCCACCGCTTTCCGAAACGTGGACGAGGCCCTCCGGTATAAGGGTGCATTGCGCCACGCTCAGCTCGGCCATAGTCTCCAAGAATGCATCTACAGCGCGACTTCGGGCTCATCAAGTAGGCGTAGACGGCAGGTCAGGAAGTGGTGAAACTCGGCACGCACGAGGTAGTTTGAGTAGGCCTTCTTGCTCTACTGTGTCGTCTTTATGGCTTTGCAGCAGCTATTGCGCGTTCGTCATGAACCACAACTTACCGAATATGAATGCAGGATCAGGTTCTCCATCAATCGGCAGCTCCATGTCTGCTGTGCGATAGCCGTCAACCATGTTTACGTTCAGTCTGAATCTACCGAAAAATATCACACTATAGGGAGTGTAGCCATTCGACCATCAATTAGTATTTGTTACGACGTCTACTTCATATCAATGAGCCACCCATCCGAAACTCCAATGCAGCTTGACGACTCCCGCGAAACTCTCGACTCATTCCTGCAATTCTGTCATCGACCAAGCTGTCCTTCCCTGGCACGATCGTCCAGCCAGGCATGCGCAAACCTCACGCGATATACCAAACGCGACTAACCTCTGTTTGCTTCCTTCAAATCGAACGTGTGCTCGTACTTGGTCTTGTTCGTCAAAGCATGACGAGTTTGGATGGACAAGCTGAGTAGACACATTACGAGGATTTATTAGGCACATCATGCTGTGATTATCTACTGCCAAAAGTCAGTTCTGGGCGCTGTACTCTTTTGTATTCTTTCCAGCATCGATCACACCTCAAATGGCTCAGCGGCCAAGATGCCATCGATGGCGTAGAACTTTAGTTCAGGATGCATCTACATATTTTAATATGCTCATACCTTGCTGCATGTTGTTACTTCTGTGTGTTAGAGCTGCCCTATTTCTACAGTTCTAAATTCATATCACCACGCACTATGCGGTCGTCTTTAACTCGCATGAGCGGGGACCACTGCACAGCTTTCAGGAGACATTATGTAGGGAGATCTCATGTTAGTACGCCAAATCGTGCATTGATGTACTTCAAAACTAGAAGGCACAGCTTCTGCCCGGATAAGATCGCTTAAAAGTCAGCCATGATCGTTGCTGGAAGTCGGCACAGGATCCACGTGACAACGCGACAAGCGATAAGCGGGGCCAATCGCGCGACGTCACTTGCTCCTTGCTCACCACTTGGGCACCTGTGCAGTCCCATCCGATGCATCATAAAGTCGTTATCTCATCAATTCGCAACATTGCCGCCTTGCGAAACCCTCAACTCGTCGCGATTAATCCAACAGGTGCATCGCCCATGCCGAAACTGGTATGATACGGTCGTCGTTCTGTGCAGCCGTGCCGGCACCCTCGTAGGGGCATCATCGACATGACCACCACCAGTGTAAGAAGGTATAAGATACCTCCAATGCACCATCACTGACCATGAGTAGGACCTCAAGTTGATAACTGATATCAAAATCACTTTCCTCTCACTTTATATCTCCGCATCGATATTCTCCAAGACGAACCACACGCCAGCCACCGGAATTCACGACTTCAACCTCAAGCCCGACATCCCTTGGCGCACGCTCGCACGCGCAATCGGGACGAGCCCGACTATATACTACGCCGGCTGAGGATGAGGAGGAGAAGCCAGTGGAGCTTTCAAGGGATGCGGAGCCGCAGGATTGGCCCGGAGTGCTGAGAAGTCTGGAACGCTGGACCACATCGCGCCTTGGTGGAACGCCGTCGTAGGCTGGATATGGATGATGTTGGGGTCTGTATGCATCATAACGGACGCGCATCTCCAGTCTCCCCTGCATGGCGCCTGTTCGAGTAGCCATCGGGTATCTAGTGACATCCCATTCCGACGGCACGAGGCAGGTCACTGTCTGGATCTCCCACTTCGCCATGCTAACAACGACAGGGTTACGCTCTTCTAGATCGCGACGCAGCTGAGCTCGATTAGCTACCAATACCGCGCCCGTGTCATAACCACCCACACCTCAATGGATGCCCGACGGACGAGACGACGCAAATTCCAACGTACACAGCGTCACTATACACACGGGAAGGGGCGGAGTGTGACTGCGGCCTAGCTATGTGCTGTACCATAAGAATATGGCTGGACTTCACGCGGAGTGAGAAGGTCTTTTCACGATGAGCTGTTCAGGTCGGACCGTGGCTCCAGATCAGCGCAAGAGGGCGGTAGTCTCTTGCAAGATAACCGGGACGCAACACTCATCGTCATGGCGCATTCGAATTAAGTTTCGGCGTGGTTATGCCATCGCGCAATGGTACATTAAACACTATTTCTGAGACGCCCCGACCATCCAATCGACTCCAAGTGAAGGCGCACTCAACTTGTCTTATGCAAAGCTTCAGGGATAGAGCCGACGCCCCTGCTCCCGCAAACCTTTCATCCCCTTTACGCATACAACTTGATCCCCTCCAGGTTCACGTCCACTACCCGATCGGCGCACAGCGAGTCGAACAATTTCTCCCTCATATATTTGAGGACCTGCTTTGCTTCCAGAGGAGAGAACTGCTTCTCGACTGAAAGGGTGTTGTTGATGACTCTGAGGACTTTGTCGAACGGTATCTGTCGCGCCTTCGGTTTCGTAGTCGCGAACAACGTGTACAGACCTGTGCGAAAAGCCCTGTAGCGCCCTAGTTTGACCAAGCACTTTCTCCGCGGAGACTTATACCTATCGATGGGGGAAGAAGGCTCCGTGTCCGAAGCTTGCTCGTCATCTTCGCTGGTAATCTCGATGGGGCTGCTGCCGCGCGAAGCGCCGGAAGGCACGTCTTCATTCAGCTCGGCGCCTTCGGGTGTAGATGTGGGAAGAGACGGAACTTCGGTTTCGCGATTTTGATCGATCATGGAGAGAGGCGTAAACGCTCTTACGAGACTTTGTTGACTCTTTGCGTCGTTGTTGACCGAAACCGAGCTCTTTTGATGCTGGGCGACCCCGATGTCATCATCGCCATCGTCGTCGATGCAGATGGGCGCGGCTTGCGTACCCTCAGCAAGATTATCGAGAGTTACTCGCGACTTCAGAGAGGTCGGCGTGATACGAAGCTGGCCATTAGTCCGGAAGCCAGCGGTCTTCTTTCCCTTCGGCACCACGGACGGCGCTGCCTGCATTTACATCAGCTCCATGCTACCGGTAATGCTCATGTCCTTGACACATGGTACTCACTTTCTTAGGCAGTGGACGATTCTTCGTCTGACCGTTACGACTGCGTGGCGCCCCGTGTGCAGGTCGCGCACCGGGTGTGCTCTTCTCCTTACTGCCCTTTGAAGATCCAGCCGCAGCTTTCGCATTCGGCAACAAGGACTATGTCGTCGATCAGTACATCTTCAAAGCTGATGAAGCCGCCTACATACCGGTTTTCGGATTCTGAACCCGTACTTGCTCTACATAACCTGTTAGCATTGAGTGGACTAATGGCGAACGAGGGGTCAACGTACCAGCGCCATGCTGACTGATGGGATATATCAAGCAACGATACTCTTGATTCTAATCGCAAGAGAAAGGACAACGAAAGAATTTGCTGGAACGCCATTTTATTGTGGAAGTGAACGCGCCAAGCAGAGATACCCCTGCTGTCGCCCCGGGTGGAAAGGCCGCAGGAAAAGTGAACGTGGGTCGGACTCGCAGGGCGAAAGGGAGAGCGCAAGGTGAAGAGTAATGTTCGGATGACCTAGAGCGACGGCCTTAAGATACTCCACACAGTTATAATACTGTCAATACCGCCCGACATATGAACTGCACGCTCGCGTGCACGGGGTAATGATAAAGGAGGTATGCAGTGTTCTCAGTATGTCAAACGGTTGGCGTGGAAGTCATAGTGGATCACTTCCGCACATTTGTTCAAGAGAAGCGTTCTTGGAGCGGTGACTGTGGTTTCCTCTGGAGCGAGAAAGCGCGCACGGATCAAGGTGCGGAGATTGGTATAGCGAGAGAGGGAGAAGAGGGAAACACCGGTGGGGCAAATCATGAGCGCCTAGGAGTCAAATTTGTTTAGGCAACAAGTCTATACGCACCATCCACGGCGACACGGCTCTGCGCTGTGATTCCTTAGCACGCGTCCTTATTGCGAATCACGTACTACGACCTCACGATCGACAGGCCAAATTCGCTCACGCAAATCATGACGTCCAAAACCTTGGAGCTCTCGGATATCTTCGAGAGTGCATGGGAGACTATCTGTGCGTCGCTTCCAAGGCTCCTGTTAGTAAAGAATGGAGGAAAGGGCACGACAAAGAGCAGCATGCGCCACATGTTCGAGGGTCATTTGGGGGAGTGGAACATCCAAGACGAGCTGGAGGACTTCTTAGCTGCTATCAAGCCAAGGTGAGTAGTAACCCTATATGAGCAGCATTGGGGACAAATACTGACCATCTACACCCGCGTATAGTTTCGATAACTGCCCAGCCATGACGAACGTGAACACTCCGGTGATTCTCGTATATCATCCAGACTTCGTCGCAGACGAGGGGGTTACAATGGCGGCTGAAATCGACGTCGATGGGCGCATCAAGCAAAATCTGGCAACGCCAGTGCGAACGGTTTTACATGCGCTTGCAAGATGCAGATCCGAAGCCGATGCAATGCTCCTGCCCATTCACATTGAATGCTCCAGGTAAGCCCACTGCGCGACATGCATGTGAAACATTCACTGACGTTGTACCCGCCGGTTCCCAGCTCTAAAGGTGAGGATGTCAAATCACGCCCGAAAGACCAGGAGCCCGACCTCATCCTCAATGTTTCCGACTCGAACGGCGGCGATGAGACAGTGCGCATCATAGGAGAATTCAAGATGTGCACGACTCATAATCTAGCCAAGATGATCAAGGATCCCGCCTCTAAAAACCCAGGATCGTTGCGCAACCTTCTTGGTGAGTTATGACATGTCTCTGCGAGTCCGCACAGCATTGCCACACCAAGCATTGAACGTCCTCGATCGCGCTAACTCCCCATCACAGGGCAGCCCGCCAAGTATATGTACAAACACAAGATCAAGTACGGCTTCGTCTCGACTTACAATGAGACCATCTTTCTCAGGATCGAACCGCGCAAATCCAATCCGGAAGAGTATGGTCTTTATTACTCGCCCGTCTTCCGCTACGATACCCCGACTTGTGTGGACGAGGGGAACAACGTACACACATTCGGTACCCGCTTCACAACTCTCTTTATGTTACACAAGGTCGTCGATGATGGAGGTGAAGGCTGGAGGTTGAAAGCGAGCGATATTCCGAAGCAAGATGATTGGTACTCTCGGACGGTTGCTGCCAACACTCCCTCAGCAGCTGTAGGGTCGCCCTACCTCGGCAAAACACCACTCTTACCCTCCGAATCACCACCCTTACCCTCCAAATCACCACCCTTACCCTCCAAATCCATGATTCGGCGACTGCGTTCCAGGAATCAGCTCTCAAACGTTCTGACACCTATCAAAGAATCGCCCATGAAAGCTGCGAATGCGATCAAAAAGACGGTAAAAGGACTGAAAGACAACTTGAAGCGGTCCAGGGCACAGAACACAAAGAATAGCCCGTCACCAAAGCCCAGGTCTCCGCGCAAGGTCAGCTGGGCAAAGACTCCTCCCCAAAGTGCCGAGAACTCCGAGGTTACAGAGTCAGCGCGCAGTCTTGAGGTGGCTGATATCGACGATGGCGATGATAGCGAATACATCGACGATGGTTTTGACCCGTCTGACGATACTGATGGACCTGATGAGTTTGATGAAGCGGGAGCGCAGGCTGAGAACCTTGTTCAGCTGCGTAGACTGGACCCGAGTACACCAACGCCAATGAGTAGAAGGTGAAGAGTTTATCATAGCTGAGCCAAGTAAGGCAGCTATGAATAATTTTCGGGCATGGAGAAGCGGTTAGAGATGCCCCAGCTATATGCAGAGTTGGAAGTCAGCACGGGCGCAGTAGGTGACACTGACCTGGGATATCGTAGTCAGCTTTGGAACATTGAACGACGGTTCGTTGAAAAGGGTTGGTAATACTTTGCATTCTTCAGAGCTCTCTCTTCGTATCGATGTATGTGAACAGATCTTAGGAGATCTTAGTGGTGTATACCCAACAGTACATCTAAGAGGCTCAACGTATAGGCAGCGGAGCGACGGAGTTCATGAGTAGATCTGATCGGCTCTCGTGTGCATGAATGGCACCTGGGCACTTACGAGACTCGCTGTTCTGGCTTACTCAATTGCGGCCCTCCATGATGATTACTAATTGGTTCTTAAGGGGAGTAATACCTTTCTCGAGACTGCAATAATAACTCTTTGTTTAACACATTCAATATCAACTGCGAGACGTCTCGACTCCAGGCTCGAAAGCGGAGCCTTGAATTGGCCAATGATCACTGATCCATGATGGCGCTAAGTCGGACTGAGCTAGTACCAGAGTTAGCGCATTTCCGACTGGAGCACAGGTAGTCGGCCGGTGCAACAACACACTGAAGCCCTAACATCGATCCACCTCCGCATCATTGTACACGCTGCAGTATTCTCCGTTCATATCTCTCCAGGATGACCTCTCGTCCCATCTCCAACACTTCGAGCTCCTCCAGCGACTCTCACAAGCCCGAGAGTGATGTTGCCCCCAGTCATGCGAAAGCCCGCAAGCCAAGGCCGTCACCCAAGTGGCTGCGCGACAATCCATACGTCGGCAAAATCTTCCGCACCACCAAGGATGCGCGATGGAAGATACTCGCACCGCTATCAACGCTGGAGTTCCAGGATGACCACAGTCCCTGCGAAGCGCGCCAGGTCTACACATGTGTCTGCCTAGATGAGCCCTGGAAAGCCATCGGCGAGTGTGTAGTCAAAGTCAAGTTCCAGTAAGTAACAATCCTTAATCTCCTAGACATGTTAGTAACAGTATCAGAATTCGCGCGAGTAGGCGTACAGTTGAGGAGTACCAGGAAATGATCGATGATGGCGAGGCGGAGCTACGTGATCAAAACGACACCAGAGGCACCAGATTGCCTGCATACAAGGATCACCTCAAGCTGTGCACCACACCTACCACTTCACTCTCGAGTCCCGCGACAAGAAATGAGATAGAAGCTCTTGACCGTCTTGGGCATGAAAAATGTCAGCATTCTCCCTGGCTCTGTGGTACGTCTGAAGGCACGGTGCGCCCGGGTTTCCATTATGAAGCCATAGATGGAGGCTATCGTGTCCTTATGCTCATGAACAAGTTGCCTGGGGTGACTTTGTCAATGGACATGTTCTGTGAGATGGCTCTTGAGAAGAGGAAGGTTGTCCGAGAAGCCTTCAAAGTGGCATGGCTGTAAGTTTTCCTCTACCAACCCCGGGCCTATCGTGCTGACTTTTTAACAGTGCCGTGGTGAAATGTGGGGTTGTGCCAATCGATCGTGGCCTGCACAATATCATGTGGGATCAGGAGACTTGCAAGTGGTAAGTAGGCTCCCTGTTTTCCTTGAATAAAACGCTAACGCTCGCATTGTAGTTACCTTGTTGACTTCGAAGAAGTTGACAAGCTTCGCGCGAACGAAATGAGCGCTCCCAGCCTAGAGGATGACGAGCTGGACATGTGGATACCTAATGAAGATGAAGTCGCAGAGTATTTGGCGTACTAGGATGATCGACCTTCTTGCGTTGGTCAGTGGTCGACTGGGGGAGCGCCCGTGGTAAACGGGGTCAGACATCGGGCCGTTGTTCAAGGAGCTTGGTCTTCAGCACATATATTTGATCGCGATAAATACTCACGTGTGTAAGCTGATCCATACAATTTCGATCGCATAAAGACACTGCCCGAAAACGCATCTGTGATGAACTCATGAAGTTCGAAATCGCCGCGGAAGTCTTCCTTTTCGGGTGCTAGCGCGGCCGAGAAAGCCCCGAGCCCAAGGCTGATTGAACGCCGCGTCACCCCCTCGCCTTCTCCTTCGCAACTTCCAGCACTTCCCTGGCTAAGAAATTCCGCCCTCAGCGACTCGTTGTGAGCCACCAACCGACACTGCAACTGCTCTGATGTGCTGAATCCAGTCATGCCTTCTCGGACAGACATCAGTCGTCGATGACCTTCGTACCTAGTTGGCTTCAACACGTCAGCGCGAAACCCGACTTCGCCCGCATAGCCATCGCCACACACTTTGGGTGTCGAGATCTTCCTCCGAAGTGGCTGTATCATGATGGGTGTTTGTGCGTGGTACTGTCATCTCCACAATGCCAGTTACCCATGATGTGCCTCATCGAAATCACCACGAAAAGTGCAACTATGCTATGGAGATTAAGGCGAACGCAACGAACTTCGGAGATTATACATCATGAGACGCGAGGTCGTAGCAGTGAACGGCACATGTATACCTAAGTTTATTCCCCGTCTCATCTCTTCAATCGTCACATCCTGTCTTCCTTGTCCTCCAGCCTGCTTATTACGCAGTACAACAATGCCCTATGAACGATGAGCTACATGGCATTTGTGCAACAGGGTACTTGATGTCGCCAACATCTGCATCGTATTTCGCTCCATACACTCAACTGAACTTAGACAGGTGAATCCTCACTAAGATAATGTGTGCATTGACTTGCAAAACAAGCGACAAGCATTGGGGCCAACCTTGAGAAAAGACGAGAGGAGCGACACCAAAACCACATACAAACGACGTTGAACAAGAAGCCACAAAAGAAGCATCCACCAGTGCACCATACCCGACGATGAGCGAGAAACCATACCTTCTCCTACCGACTCCGACGTCCTCCCTTCTCCGTACAGCCAGAGCCCGTCTTTCATGGCTGCAGCATGTTTACGACCCCTCGCGCCTTCGGTCGAACTCGTCAACGCAATGCATAATTGCAGCGACACCCAGCTCGGCGCACGAGAAGATCGCCCTTTCCTTCTTCCAAAGGCGCTCGTCCATCCTTTTCGTCTTTCCAACCTTATGCGAGATGTGGAAATTATGGAAGTACCCGCATATCTGACAAGGCAAGCGGGCCTTGATGTTATTGTTGAAAGCGATACCAGGACTAAGAGATGGAGGAGCCTTTTTGTACGGTGACTTGGTACCTTGCGGAATGTCATGGGCCTTGAAGTTGTTGATGAGGTCTTGTTTGGCGCTCTGCATAGCAGGTAGGTGAGCGAAAGACTTTGCAAGGCCATCCCGGCGTTTTTTTAGCAATGCTTGTTGGCCCTCATGATTCCACCCCATGAACGTGGAGCGGACGGTGACCCAGTGCAGTCCTCGCTTTGGCTCGGCGACCTTAGATGGAAAGATAACATAAGAACAAATGGGAAGGACTCTCCTTCCTAGGCCAAGGTCTTGTAACGTCTCCTTAAACGACCCAACTAGGTTCAGTGTTAGCCAGTGTTCTTCGAAGGGTGCTATGGCGAACTTACGAAATACCTTGAATTGTTCCGGTGTCTCTGGATAAATACCGGGTTCAGCATGTACGTTTTCGGCATGTACAGTTTGAGCAACAAGTTCGAGGGCAATCTCCGAAGGCGATGCTCGCACCTCATGCCAATGAGCCACACTTCGAAGGCGGATCTCTCTTGGTAATAGCTTTCGGAGCGAGTTGATTACCTCCCGTAGCGCTTGCATCGTCGCATTCATTTTCGGCACATCTTTCTTGAACATGGCTTTGGCCCTGAGACTGACAAACCTCGGATGGAGTAGTCCATACGTTTGCCATCGAAGCGCTCTAGTCACGTCGTCAATGTATGGGTACCACTGTCTTCCAACGCTGGAATTCGGGTCGCTTTTGGCCCATTCGGCGTTGAGATGAGTGGTAGATGGCGATAGATCTAGATGGCCCTTCTCTTTTACGAGCGTCTGGATGGCCCTCCCAACTGAAAGAAGCGTATGTGCGTCTCGCGTGAATGTTCCCGCACTGTCTTTTGGATCGTGTGGAATTGAATCGAGGTTGACCCTCGCCGTCCATGATGGCAGATCCCGCACAGCATCAATACCAAGACTTGCTCTGCACTTGCATGGTATGCGGTCATTTGTAGTATTGTTGCCCGGAAAAAATTGATCCAAATGTACTGAGGCGATACGTTCACAAACTGGACATACTGCTCTGCCAGTAGGGTGTATGAAAGGTACAATAGGTTTAGGATGCAGCGAGGACAAAGGGCAATCGGGAGATAGAGCAACGATTGGGGGCGTTGGAAGTGTAGATTTGCATCTGATAGCAGGCAATGAGCGATATGGTCGATAGGGTAGCAGCATTGATGCGCAGTATCTTCGATGGATTGATACAGAATTCAATCTTTGCATGAGCGCCATTGGCAATAAACTTATCGTGAACCGTTCAAGATGCGTATACAACCCAACTCTCTGCTACAGGTACTTTGTTGTGACCCAAATACCTGATACCGCTTGCTACACCTGCCATTGGCTCTTTGATGAGCTCTGGCGAGAAGCAACTTGCGCTGTCGATTTGCGACGTTGGAACTGCGTCGAATCGACATGCTTGCTGCGCGTCTTGTCTGGAAGCATTCCTTGTGCCAGTGCTAGACCCGCTTGCGCTCAGCATGATTGCCCTCGTCAGATCTGAAAGCATTCTTTGGGCCACGATTGGCTCTTCTTGAGTTTGACATGTTGACACACTCGCGTCGGTGGAAGGTATCTTTGTTCGTGTTTCGTTTGGTACCGCTTTGTTTAGCATGTTTGTGAGGTTACTATTGCGAGATTATGTTTGCACTGGAGCTTTCTTTGCCTGGTTCTAAACATTTGTGCATTCATTCAAAAAGATATGCAGACTGGTGTCGACATTGCTCAGTTGTTGTGGAGAAACCCGCAGGTTGTGGCGGCGTTTGTCACCGTCTTGCCACTAGGATAGAGTGCGCAATCATCTAAGTTGTGTGTTGTAGACTCAACAGTCTGGTGAATTTGCTTCCACAATCGTTCGCCGCTTTGACGTAGTCGCACAGGAACCATGTTTGGTGTTGCAGCCGCTATGCATAGCACAATGAATTTCTCCGCTCGGAAGCCTGGGCAGATCAGTTTGTCCAAAATGGTCTACTAGTTGATCAACATCCGTGCGAAATGACTTCACTACCGAGATTTTAACAATAATATCGCGACGTTGATAATTTGGGCGTGACCTTTGCTATCACAGTCAACGCGCTAGACCCTCGCTAGTCTCACCTCTAGCCTATCAAAACCCCTCTTACCCCGGGCACCTGCCTGCCTCTACTAGTGCCTGCGTACCTCATCTACCTGGGTATTAAACCTCAACTTACCACAACAATCTTCGCGCTCATGGCATTCTCCCGTCTTCTTCGGCGTGCAACACCTCTCTCACTCCCCGCCCGCCTTCTCAACCATCATCGAATGTCGACGAACAAAAAGGCACGTCCACACCTGCGTACGCTAGGTTTTGGCAGGATGGCTGACACGAACGAGAAAGCGCGTCACGTTGGGGCCCAACAATATGCAGATTTCTCGAGGTGGCGAGCTAGCAACGACAAGCACGCGCTTCCTTTCAAGCAACAAATTTGCGAGTTCTTTAAGGTCGATGTAAGAACTACGGTGTATGCGCTACTTTGAAGAAACTTACTGACTTCTTGTGTCAACACCTCAGATTGAAGATGAACAGAAATTTGGCGACATCTTGGACGAATACATGAAGAGATGGGATGAATATGCGGAACTACGGATGTCTCAGTCGGGCGGAGAGACCGATCTGGATAAAGTGCTTCGCATGAACTTCAACCAGGAGTCGACAGTCACTCGTATGCGGGATGTTGAAATGCAGCTATCCAGCCGACACACCTACGGCATGGGCCGCGACAAGAACGTTCATCTTTATCTAGAGGTTCTTCCAGCCGAGCTCACCGCTCATTACGCCCCTCCAGCTATCAGCGAGATCAATCATTACTCCAACGCGGTCTCCACCCCGTTCATATACGCCAAGCATCATCTGGGAAAGCGACACGGCAGTGACGATGTCGCCCAACCCCCACAGTCTGGAGGATCGTTTGGACCCTTGAAACAAACGAAGTGGATGCGGTTCGAAGCTGACCCGAATGCAGCCGGGAACGCGCAATCCCCAAACCTGTACAAGTCGAAGTTGGTACACATCGGGATCATCAACGCCGAGGAGCACACCAAGGACCGCGGCATCAACACGCAACAAACACCATACGCCGCCGTAGGGCAGGTTGGAGATAACGGTTTCATCAGTGGGATCTACGCCATCCCTCTGGATCTGAAGGACGACGAAGAAGAAAACGAAATGTCGCCGTCGAGGTGGTACGATCTAAACGACCTGTGGAAGCCAGACACGGTTGGTGTCTACTATCTCGGCAAAACGCTCGAAGAGTGCAGGAACAACAAGTGGGAGTTGGTGTCTGACGGCCCGATCGAAGTCATCCACAAACCGGAGGACGAGTAGTGAGTGGACTATCCGGCCTTTGTTGCATGGAGCGTGAAGAAGACGTGCTAACCTCCATCAGAGATGTGGCTATGGTGTCGAGGATGTAGTCTTATGGGACTGGTGTTGCTTGGTCTTCAGTCCTGTCGTGAGGCGATGTCGGAGTCTGGCGAGGTCAAAAGGCTTGATACTTTTTTGTTCTTCTCGCACGACCTATCACTACTAGGCACCACTCCAAGCTGGCTGTACATGTTGCGGTCAGCGTTGTCGAGTTGGTGATGGTGGCTTCAAGCGGTAGCGAGAAGGTGATGACTTTGATGCGCGCGATGGTTTTAGGCATGTAAGCATGGACTCCAGTAATGAACAGCTCACCCAATCTTGTCCGTCGTGCGTTGGTCCTGGGTAGGTGTAGCGAGATGTCCCAGTGCTGCATGCCTTGTCAGCGCCAGTCAAGCTTTGGGTGTTACCTCGGTCTATGGGAAAGGTAGGTGTATCTTCCAGCCAATTGTGATCTCGCTAGTTTGGTCGCTTGAGCTGGTGATGTATCTCCCTGGAAGAGATATTGCCTGATGTGAGACGTATGACTTTTGAAGGCGTGGGTTGTACATTGTCCTTGTGACGTTGTCGGCACTGGTCCAAAGGATAGCCATGTTCAGTAGGATACACTAACGAATGGAAGTCCAACATCCACATGGTTCGTTTTGCTGATGATGCACGCATTGTAAGAGTGACTTCATGCAGGCATCAAGTCACATTGGTAGAGGAGAAGTGTCGATATAGGCAGACGCGGGCTTGCCATCGCGACCAGTCCTCTGCGGAATAGATGGGTATAAGCCATTGCGATACTCAGCTGCTAAGGCGCGCACGTTGAGCGGATATGACGCGCAGTCGTCTCCTGCCCTCACCGAGCGGCGGGCACCTTCATGCCGGAATGGTCTTTCCAGAACGAGGTAGCCGGGCCCAACTAGATCTGTTAATGTTGTCATCGCGTCGCGCCTATACTGATGAGCTGTATTTGAGTTGGAAGATCTTGCGTAAGGGAAGAAGATGCGCGTGTTGATGAATGTTACGAGTTTTGACGCGGCTGGCGATCCCAACACGGAGCTATCGCGACATGACCACTCCCGCGGCGCTCTCTTGAGCGCTATTGGCGGAGGCGCGAGTCAGCCCGGGAACTTCACAACCCATCACCTACGGGGTCTGACTTTTCCCACAGCCGCCATGCCTTCTCAATCAACGATTTCGGACCAGAATGAGCTTTTTTGTAGAAGTGATGTAGCACCCTCTAGATCTCTGATCAAGATATTGGCATGAATCTTGTCCGGTGTCTGGCGATAGGAGAAGCACCACGTCGCATGTATGAGTTTTTGCACTTGTGCCGGCGATGCATGGAGTGCGGCACATCGCGATGGTGTAAAGACCGTGTTCACAAAGCTTGGACTTGTTCGTGTTAAGACGGAATCAGCCTGATGAGCGGTAGCAAGACTGCACCACGTGTGGCGTGCTGCCGCGCTCCTTCCCTCCAACCTTCAACACACCAGGCGGGCAATGAACTTCTCACTGCCACCATTAAGTTTACCCGGGCAGAACGACATCCTTGATTTTTTAGAAGCCTTCCTCCCTTGGAATTCAGCCGGAAGTATACTTGAAGTTGACGCATACATCCCGTCCCGGAACCGATAACTCACGTGTAGAAAGGCAGACATGACACGAACCGACCACGAAGTATTGGATTAAGATAATGCTATGATGAGTACTTCTACTACTATCTGTTGCCTATATCTGACTCAGGAAGTTTCAACCTCGTCATCAAGGACAAGAACGGGTCATCACATCGCAGATGCACCACGGCGAAGATGAATGATTGACAGATAATGTCAAGCAAGGTTGTCATTAACTTATTAGATATACATAGATATGGATGGGTATCATCGTGGTAGTCATTATTCGTGTCTTCGTCTTCCGTCCGTCTTCTAGTATGATCCAATCTGCGCACCGGGCGGGGCCTCGATATCGATACGACCATGAGCCTGCGTCTCAGGGAGCCTGAGACTGGAAAGTCCAAGAACATCAGGCATGGCAAGGTCGGGAATGCCAGGATAGCCGGCGAGTCTGCGCTGCGTAACCCCCCACCTTGAATCTGTCCTTTCCGATCCCGAGTCCGTCCTTCCTCCTAACATGATCAAAGACGTTGTAACGCGGCCCTGCGCTCCTCTTAGCTTTCTTCTTTTCTTTGCCCTTGCCCTTCTTCTGTTTGTCTTGACCCTCTCTCTCCCAACCACATGTCGTCATCGTCTTGCACTGCCCTCTTCATCACGTTCTGCTTCTCTTTATCCTTTGAATTTCTCCTTCTTCTTTGCCGGCACAGCTGGCGTGGCTGGAAGTGCCGGGGCGCGGGCGGCGTTGATGGTAAAAAGACCGGGCTCGGGGGAGGCCTCGGGTGCAGTATCGACGTCCATCTCCTCATGCTCAGGCTGCGCATGGCTAGCCTCATACTCCGCGATCGAGACATCCCCTATCACGCTCGCATTCCGCCAGGTCGGCAGCCACTTATTGCCGTTCTCGTCTAGCCCAGCCCATCGCACACGATACTCCGGTTCGTCGGAGTTCTCTGGGCATCTTCTGTGTGTGAGGCAGTCGACTTCGTAGGTTTCTTTGGTGTGACCCGCCGGGATTCGAAGCTTCGCGCGAGTGCGAGAAGTGCGCGGCTCATAGAAGTTTATGCCACGAGCGGCTGAGTGGTGGGACAAGCGGCGCGTGTGCGCGGTGGAGTTGTCACCTACACGACGTTAGTACGACGATCAGGTACAACGCGGATGGCGGTAGCGGGTCAGAGCAAGGGTCCTACCGTCGCGTGTCATGGTGGCGGGGTAGCGTGGGCGCTACGTTGCTGGTGTGGCCGAGAGAGATC
Source organism: Alternaria triticimaculans (assembly GCF_023758025.1). Classification (NCBI taxonomy): domain Eukaryota; kingdom Fungi; phylum Ascomycota; class Dothideomycetes; order Pleosporales; family Pleosporaceae; genus Alternaria; species Alternaria triticimaculans. The sequence continues at coordinate 35,238 of NW_026055993.1, read as the reverse complement.
GCGGTTGGGCCGGAGATTTGCCTGTGTGCGCTAGCCGAGCCTACGTCAGATGGTGAGGATGCGCAGCACTTTCTTCCAACGACGAGACCGGCAAACGCGAAAGCAGCATGTATTTTATCGCAGCAGGCATGAGAATGACGACCCATGTACAGATTCCCACCTTCATCCAGAACGGAAAAGACTGACGTCGTTTCTGATTGGGTCCTTGTCTGTGCAGAGGTCTTGGTGAGCTGCGGCGGTTTTGGCCCAAAGTCTCATGGCTGCGCACACGTCTCTACAGCCGCAAAGCGATCCGATCTCCGCCATACCCCGGATCCTTTGTCGCATTGCCCATCTCGAAGTACATGGCCTTTTGCAATGCTGATGTCTACCCGTCGTGGTTGTGGTGTCGTATGGCACTGTTTTGCAGCTCGCCAGCAAGCCCCACGCGCAACGCATCATGTCTCGCCCGGCGACGCCACCATGTTCAGGTCGTCCGAGATGAGATATCGCACCCGCTAGATCTTCGTGATAGAAGCTCGGTATCATGATGAAGGTACCACATACTCGTCTGCAGTAGTGTTCGTCGATGAAATCTGTCCAGCCCGTCCGTCGTCCACAAAGATGCTCGAGAGGCTGAGAACGTGTAAGGGATGCATAAACAGAGACGTTGACTCCAGCTTACGTTCCATTTGGCCTTTCCTTAGCTCGTATTGTCACTTCGGATTTGTGTCGCTGCGAGGCAAATGTGAGACACTGATTCAACGTCCTTACTCTCAGTTGCGTGCTCAAGTAAATGCTCACATCGCATCTGATGTATCGCTTCCTCTATTGGCTAACGGTCCACCGGCATCGAGAGCACTACCAATATTCTCATTGTCTACTCATGTCGAGGCAATTTATGCCATCCACAGCGCACTGCGAGCGAAGCCAAAGACCACGAATCATTGCTTCACGCCTCATCAAGGTTTTAACCAGATTGTAGAGCGAAGGCCGTTCCAGACGGCATGATAAATATCGCGTGTTTCCTCCCTGTCATGATCGTGAGATATCCTACGCAATCCCCAGAACGTTACCTCTACCCACCGGACCAGAACCGTTGCAAGGTTTCCATATCGCTAGACATCAGTCGGACCTGCCCTGTGACCCATACATAAGTCCGTCATACCCAACCACATACCCTTCTTCCATGTGCTTCTCCGCTGACTCAAAAAGACCAGGCGCAATGGACAACCGTCGTTCTCCTCTACCTATCTGGCTCGATGTCGTGTTGTTCATAAACCTCACCACTGTCATTGTCTGTGCTTCCAAGATCTTCCTTCGCAGTCTCGGCTACTTGGACGCCAACTATGTCTCGAGGTCGGACACAGATGCTCGCGTGTTGTTTCTGGGCGGGTTCGTCATGATCCTGATTGCCATCATGATCATGAGGAGGGCACACGCCGTCATCAGAGACATGGAGAAGCTCAAGTCTAGCATGTTGCTAGCCCGTCGTGAGCTGGTTATCGCCGAGCGTGATCGTCGAGAGTCGCTAAGGGAGGAAGAGGACGAGGAAATCGAGCTCATATTATCGGACGCTACTACCGATACGGTGCAGGCAAATCTGAACGCACTCCGAGCTTATGTCGACGCCAATAACGACATCATGGCGATTCTGGACAGAATGCATGGTCGCAAGGACCCCGATATGGCTTCCATCAGGAGTGTGCTCGAGGTTAGAAACACCATCGAAGAGCTGAGGAAGAAAAGTGGCGATGAGTTCGAGTTGTACATTGATCGCTTGGACATCATCCGCTCGGCTTTCAGGCAACGAGACACCTAGGATACGTACCATGTTCTTCTACCCGGACTTTGTTAGCGAGACGAAGGAGGTCATGTTTCCTTTCATACATGTATTCGTGTCTAGGACTTTCCTAGTTACTGCAAAACTACTTAGCTAGCATAGCAAAGATTCTATCAGCGTCTTATCAGTTCTCTCACTGTAACGAATAAATGTCTCCTGTTTTGCAAGTTATCATAGATAAGATTCAGCTACAGCCAGTGTACTGCTTTCTCCATACTAGGCTCGTCTTTACCCGAAGTTGCTGCGGAAAAGACAGGAGTAAGCCAAGGAAGATGTTTCTATTGTGATGCATCGTCTTCTCTGCCAAGGGTAATACACAAGACCCTCATCCCTCATAGAAGATGGATAGTCCAATAGTCTTCAACCCCACTTCCAACCCAGTCTGAGAAGCGTATGTAAATGCGAGTACATTAAGACCACCTACATGTCGATCGGCCGAGCAATGCGGGAAAGACAAGTCAAGGCTGGTACGAAGGGCAGCTCGGATCGCTACCATTTGACAATGAGGCATCATTTCGGCTTCCTACCACTCTATTTGACATTGACATCGTTGCTTGCTGAGGCGCGGCACCGGCATTGCAATCTTGAGACCGGTGCGAAATGCAGGCCACATCTGAGCTCGTCGAGGGATCATCGGGCTGTGCGCATTCCTGTCCGCCTCTCCCCGCTACCCGACACAATCCACGATCAAGCTCCCGGGCCCATCACCCCAGCGAGGCCAACACCGTGTGACCGGGTGTATGTATGTGCCGTCCTCCTCGTGTATCACCAACCCGCCGGCATAGCAAAGAGCGGCTTCGCTTATTCGGACGTCGTCGAGGGGACAGATTTTGAAGAGGGTCATTGTGGGCGCATCGCGGGCTGGGACAGGTGCTGCAGACAATCGCATGGCTGGCCCGGATCGACTGGGAGGAGGCGCGGATGAAGATTGGAGGCGAGCGATGTGCAGAGGACGGGAGCATCAGCCTCGACCACCAACGCGTAGCGCAGTGAAACCGCCAAGATCTTCGAGCGCGAAGATAGATGCCAATTCGCTGTGTTCTACATCTCATCTGATGGTATTAGCTTTGCCCGGCACTGCTCCGATATCTTGTCATCTTGTGGTGTCGGCTCAAGCTCCTGCACCGACCAATCGAGAAAGACTGGCCAAATGTTCCAACGCCAGTAGCCGTGCTTTCTCCCTCTCACTTCGTCGGCTTGTCTAATCTCAGCCGCGTCGAAGGGGTGTTGATGCGGGGTGGAATCGAAGACAGGTGCGTGTGCGTATGCGGTAGAGGGCATGTTGACAGACGATGAAAGACAGTCGCAGCTTGGTACGCTTCTGGAAATCACGAGTCAGTGTTAAGCCAATCTAGATGAAAGAAGCCTGGGCAGTTCGTACCCGTGGATGGCGGTGATATGGCGGTGATATGGCATTGCAGCACGAGCTCTTCGAATAGCAATACCCTCCTCATGGCAGTTGATGCGCCTTCATACGCGCCTCAGTACTTACAATGTCATTTTGCCCATTTGGGAACACGACTAGAGGCTGTGGCGCCGTTGGCACTGCTGGGTGTCGTGGTTTGGTGTTGCGATACGCGCCGTACATGGCTAGTGACGTCGCATCACGAATGGCGCATCGCAATGTTACGATTCGAGAGAGACGCAGTGATGGTAGTGTAGAGCGCAATTTCAGTCTGGGGTCACAGGTACCAGATGCGCATACGGACGTACGCGGTATCTGCACTCGGGGGCGCGGTGGCCTGTGATCTTGCCCGGGTGGAAGCTGACTAGTCGGCACGTGATGATGACAGCTTGGCAGAGTCCAGGCTCCCCGCAATCGAGGCTCAGCGCCTGTGCCAGGTGCTTTCGCATCCTCGTACCCCATCGGCACATAGAAGAACACCTAATCTGCCAATGACGGCGCTGTCACCCACAAACGGGAGCCATTGCATTCTTGTTGGGCGCCGCCCCGGAGGCAAGGCAGCTGACTTCCGCGCTAGAGAGTTCGCGCTGAACTTCAACGAAGGGCGACAACACTATACCAAGCTCGTTTTTCCGTCTAAGATCTTGGGGGAAGATAGAAGTATAGTTGAATTGATGTTTGCTCAACATTCTGCCCGGATAAAATCGACTGATCAGCCCCGGCGATAGAGAAGTAAACGGCACGGAAGACGATGAACTCAACGATGCCAATTCACATGCGCTGGAACGAAGTCAAAAGAGTCAAGCCATATTCCGGCATCAAATGTTTGAGGAAGAGTTAGATACTGGTCCATGTATCACCCCAAACCGTACGAAGGAAAGACGAAAGTCCAGAGCCCAGCATGCCATCCCAATTCCAACGCCAGCCGTAGTCCACCACCTACAGGTCTTTGATGATGCTCTTCATGAACCACATCATGACTATGAGCGAGAAGAACATGAGAATTAGGGCTTGTCCGATCGCCACGGCAGCCATGACCATAGCGACAATCGTGGCGAGACCCTGACTGATAACCACGCTGCAGAACATCGTGATGACAACCTTGGCTTTGGCTTTCGCTAGAGCAACGTCCACCTCTTTATGGAGATATTCGACCCGCTTAGAGGGGACTGGCGTCTCTATATGGTCGTGCTGACCGGCCACTGAGAGTTTAGATGTGAGCAAACGTATGCAAAAGTGCAGGTATATCGTACCTTCCACCGGCGCTACCTTCCGGGCTTCGACCGCAGAAGGCGCGTCCTCACATTCATTCCCATGCGGATTCGACGATGGGAGCTTTGCCTTGCCCGCGAGCAGCAGGTCATCGTATGGGTCTCCTTCAGTCTCTGGTCCAACATGAGTTTTGCCATCACGTACGGCTGTCGCACCAGAGTCGTCACTTACCATTGCTGGAAGCATGCATGGTGAAGAGGGTGCTGATACGTTCGGCAAGCGGACTGTCGAACAGTTGGTCAGGATCACCAGGTTTGAAGAGAGGTTGCAGCTCATAGACTTCTTCGTGGCGTGAATTGTTGACGTTGCCGACGCCCGACATGACGGTGAGTTGATAGAATGTCTTCGATTTGAGGATGGTGGGCGCGTGGTGATGGGCGAACAGGGTGATAGCACGATTTCGAGGAAAGATCAGCCGTGAACAGACATCCGATGTCGTGCTTTAAGAAAGGGGACGGGAGCTGACTTCTTATCCAGACCGCGTTGCACGTTCAATACTCTTTCAAAACAAACCAGCGATTGAGCTTAGAGACACCCATATTTTGGGTAACGTATTGTCACGCTCAGCGCTGTCCGTGTTTTGAAACTTCGTCAATCGACGTTTGGCCCAATCTGCCGGCTAAGACATGAAGGATTCGCTCCCGTCTCGGTCATGAGAAGCAAAGCGTCCAGGTACCGGGCCTTGGCACCATCGTTCTCGTTGTCGAACTTGCCTGTACTTATAACAACTCTTATAGCGGGTTGCATTATCAGTATTTCTCCGCTTCTTGTTCGCAAAGACCAGAGTGCGATGCGGCGACCATTGGTGCTCGCGTGAGTTCTGGCGTTTGGGGCTCATGCGGCACAGACACAACGAAGTTACACAAGACGCCGCTGCCGCTAGCCACGCCGACTTCATTTCGTGTGAAACCGGGTACCGGATCCCTCCCGTAATCGATGTTCTTGGGGACGCTGTCAAGACCAAAACAAGCAACGCACCCACGTGCGCGGGGACAACGTTCTTCGCGATAACACGCATTCGGACTGGTAAAAGCCAGTGGTGTTAACCCCTGCGTACTTCGTTCCGTGAGATCTGCTAGGATCTTCAAAACATTTTCCATTGATGTAGATCGAATTGAAGCATAGATTTACTTGTTCCGTGCACAGATAGACTTGTATCTAGCCATGTAATCATGCTAACTTGTTGCAAAACCCTGGAAGAACGTCTGCGCACAGTGATTGACACTTGAAGCCTCATTACATCACTGGCCATGACGGCATTTCTGATCAATACTATTCTCGTCGCTTTCTTGACAAATGGAGAACGCACAAGCGTATCGTCCCCAGACGCGGTTGCAACGCGGTCCTTTCACAGTGCAGTTTGAAGTATGCTGTAAGAGGTGTCGATAAGGCTAGAGAGAACTTGAGCGCTCGTGATTTGAGTGAGACGTTGTTACACGGGCAGTAAAGAGTGAGCATAGCTTGACTGAAGAATCGTCCGCGACGATGCCGGGGATTAGAAAGAATTCCCGACGCCTAGAAGAAGTCGTTCCATTGATCTTGTCAATACGAGGGACGTATCAGTTCGTCGTGGTGTACCTGCGCGTTCGGCTGCGGGTGGGTTGAGTGTCTCGCATTTCCATGCGCAGGAGACGCTAGCAGAAGTTCCCCAAGTGAGGAGTTGATCATATTCATGAAACCGAGCAGGTCTTGAAAGAGGCAAGCATTACTCCGATTGAATTTCGCATTCGTCAGCACTCAGCCTAGCTTGGTCACTCAATCGTGGAGAAGGAGGAGATCTCGAGATGCCGGATACGATTTCGGGGTGATAATTGAGACGCAGCTTAACGTATATATCCCCTTTGCTGTCGTTCCTCACAGCCTCTGTGCTACTGACTTCACTCGAAGTGCATGTCCTTATACTCATCGTCCACCCTAAAAAGTTGTCTAACCTATGAACCACGAACCTTGGTCATCCCAGTGCCCGCAGAATACTGCCGCATCGACTGCTCGGAGCGCACAAGCTGCTAGCAACATCGCTGCGCAGTACTACATCGACGTCATCTTCGCGTCGTCCATGTGTGGGGTGGGGACATCCAGCTGCGACTGCGTCCACGATGACCTGAGAAAGATTGGCGAAGCCGGATAGGATGACTTGGTAACGGACAGGGATGCGACATACATCATGGTTGGCAGGACCACGGGATGGCAGGCCTGTGTTGTGGTTCGTATTGATGGTCCAGGGCTGCGATGGAGAGTGATGCGACGGTATTCATGGCGGAATGGACGGTCCAGTTGGGTTGGGACCTGATCGAGTTGATGCGCCGCCCATGGCCGCGATGCCAAAGTGCGACGGCAAGGGCTCCATCACATCCTTGATAACGACGTTTGGCAAATCCACGTATTTCGCATCCTTTGAGGTTGCCGTAACCGTCCCGTTTTCCATGCACCACGATATGGCGAAATCCTTCAAACGCCACTTGTATATGTTCTTGTTCGAAGAGGAAGATACAGGATGACTGTATAAGAAGTGGGAGTGCTGGGTAGCGACTGCGGATCAGGCGCGATCGTACTTGTAGCTTATCGATGAGAGCGTCCGGCGATGACGCTCGAACACATGCTCGTGATTCAGTCTATCTCGCCTCCGGCTACGTGTTGATGACTCCATCCTGTACGGAGCGAAGGCCCAGGGACTGGGGAGGGAGGATCGGCTGAGAGGGGGCAGTCTGGCTGCAATAAGTGGGAGCGTCAAGTTGTCGTCGCCTGAGCAGCGCTGAGGTGGGCGGGGTGTCGGTGGAGTGTCACATCGGTGTGGGCGTTCATGTATAGCGAGGGCGTCGAGTGGGCGGTCTTGAGGTCGAATGCGGCATCGGCGACATGTTGACAGTGCTCGTCGTCGCTGCCTGGCCAAAGACACGCGGTACGTCCTACGGTGTCGTGTCAGTCGCGACAGAAGTAGCTTTGGGGATAGGGCGGTGAGAGTGTACCTTTGAACATCAGGAATATTGCGATGTCGCTCGCATTATACGTTGATGTAATGCGTGTAGGGTAGAGCGATTGCGCAGTGGCTGTCTCTTCGGCGGGTGTGCGCGTATCGTGAGGGTTGAGGGGCTTGCCTGAGGCGCGACGCGCGCCGGCCCTGGAGCGCGCGGGGCCTTGGCGGCTACGTCAGACGGGCGGGCAGGCGTACATAGTAGAAGGACTGCCGGTGTGCTGGCTGCGGTAAGAGCGAAGGCAAGTCATTATAGAGAAGGCGATGGTGATGTCGACGAGAAATAACCTAAGGACAGCGACGTGGGAACGCAAGGGTGTGGGTGGTTGGGCGTGGTGCTGGCTGTCGCGTTCCGGGTGAAGGTCGGGTGTCGTTCAGGTCAGCTGAGCATGTCGTCTCGTAGCAGTTTAATTGTGTAGAAGAGGCCTAGGGCAAAAGGGCCGTCCGAGCTGGAGTGCAACAGTGTCGTTGAATCAAGCCTGCGCCGGACGCCCGAAGCCTGCCAACGGTGCAGCGCCCCAACGTTGGGGTTGGTGCTCTTTTGCGCCAGTTCCCCCGCCCAAGAGATCCTCTCTCCCCCACAACCATCCGACATCTCGACAACAGCTAACGGACACGGCCGCAGACTCTCGCGCCCGCTACCTGTGGTGGACCGAATGTGATATGTGGTGCCATGTCGACTTGTGGTCGCAATAACCTCCTGGCGGTGTTCACCAGAGCTCAGGCAAGCTGGTGAAGAAAGAGGAACAAGAGTTGGAGAAGGGGCTCAGGGTGTGGTGCCGGATTTTAGTACGCCGCTTGGTACAAGCTATTTGAAGTACTCCTCCCGGGCTATGAACGTCTTGAGTTGCCGTCAAGACCAACCTCAGCCTGCCTTCTCTTCTTTCCAATCACGTCAATCAGTACGTCGAGGTCGAGGTTCTCCTCCCCGCGACCAATCGATCACCGATCGCGCTGTCACCGGCGCCGACTTTCACATAGGCCGATCTTTGAGATTGTCTTCATCTTTCCATCAACTTCAAGAAGACTGAAGCGGTGATGTCCATCAGGAGGGCCAGGCCCTTCAAGTGCTTTCTCATGCCCCGCAGTCTATATCCCTTGGCTACTGCCACTTCCCTGGTTCTTGCATCAATCCGGCATGGCGGAGGAGCGGGAATGTGCTGGGAGTAGACGAGGCACTGTATCTTCGGGAATTACCAAGTGATGAATGCTAGAAGGTGCCTGGCAGTCGACACCTAGAAGGCTTCGCTCTGGGACTGGCTCGTGGAAACCTCAGTAATCTCATGTTATTGATATGAGCTGATTGCATCACGTAACCGCAGCCGCACTGTCGTGTCCCGTGACTAGGACGCACGTATACTCGGAGTGACTAACGGCCTCCTTGTTGTTAGGCTATTATGGATGTGAGGCATCATAATTCGGTCGGAGGATTTTGGAAAGATTTGTTGAACTACTTTTAGTGCACTAAGATACCCTATTTTGTCTAGAACTCTTGCAGCATTCGTGCTCCACGTGCTATACCACGATGTCCACCAAGAACCACACGAGTCCTCGCCCACTCTCCACTGTCTGATGCTTCTAGGCTGTCTTCACGAGCCTGAATACATAATAATAGGATACCCGAGTCCATGGACTGTTAATTACATGCCGATTGGGACTGCACACTGTTCACCTCACCTTAAGGCGCTCCTCAGATCCGGTATCAAACGTCTCCGTAAGGCCACCAGTCATCGAATTGACCATCAGGGGGGATTAAAAGGCGCTTCATTTGCACCATCCAACCCCATGCCATCGAGCCATTCGTGGATGACTTCGAAGCTCTTCTTTATCTTCTCTTCTCCGCTATCAAGGCTACTCTCGCAGATCATTCGGGCGATATTACGGCTTGGAATAGCGGTGTTGGTTCGACTCTGGTCGTCATAAGTCGAGCGGCGGTGGCGGGATTGGCGTATATCTTTCGAGTCTTGGTTTCCTTGACCAGGCCCTTGCCTCATAATGCCAGTCTGTATGGCTGGTCCAGTGCCTGGGAGTCTTACGCTGGCTTCGTTTCCGGCGGTCCGATTCTATGAAGAGTGCTGATGATTTGCTGGGCGCCTGGTGCTTGTCCTTGGTCGGAGCGCACTTCTTGCGAATGAGCCGACAACGTATGCTCTTGCGGTTGCTTCAGCTGCCATAACGACACGATCGAAGACGTTTGACTGATGACGTCTGGTGGGTGTGCTTTCGAATGGCTGAGGTCGTGTATGGTTCGCATCTTGCCCTTGTAGTTAGAAGAGAGTGCCGCGTGCGTCCCGACTCGCATGGTCGGCTTGGACGCTCCTTGTTTACATTTGATCATCACCCATGATTCCCGCTTTGTCGCGCCGCGACGAGTATAGACGATGGAGATCGATCAACTTGGGCAGTTGCAAACGCTGAATGCACACGTTAGCCACCCGGATCGGGTGAGGTGAACGCATCCTTACGTTTCGCGTGGTCATGCACCTGCGGAAAGCAAAGTCGAGGTGAGTGACGGCCGCTGGAAATATGCGCTACAATAAGATGAGCTTGTGCGAATTGATCAATGAAGGGAAGTAACATACCCTCGGTAATTGACAAAGCTTTATGGGAGTAGCGAGGTGGCAGTACTCGCCGAAGGTGTGGTTGATTAAGACCAGATGGTTGTGACACGGACAGTACAGGCATGAGAAGGTGATTCGATGGGATGGTAGAGGTTGGAGGTAAGATGAGTACTTCGATATATATATGGGAAATGTATCCCGCACGCGGGAGACCGCCTCTAGGATCGATAAAGGCAGATGGTGAGAGAAACGACGTCAGTTCATGTGGGCAATCGAATTCCCTGTTACACGATCGGCTGCGCTTCTTGTTGTGGGTGCGAAGAACACATTGTCCTCGCTCACAGTAAACACGCGCATGCAGCAAGTCAACTTCGTCGACAAAACTCAGAATTCGAAGAACTCTGTTTGACTGCTTTTGGTACGTGAGATAAGGTAAAGTGAGTCATGTATCAATATTGAAGCTCCCATAGGTTGCCATTGCCCGATTTGCAGCTCGTGCTTAACACATCCCCTCCACGAACACCATCAAAGATGCAGAAACGCACCTTTTGTTGATACTACTCAACAAAGTGAAACGCGGTGGATGTCACCAACCGGGATCGATCACCGTGATAGACCTGAGTCGATGCCCTTTATGCATCTCATCGCCCCGTCGCTCTTCAGTTCCATGCACTCGTAAAATCACTTGCCGTATGGTGTCGATATCAAACCTCTCCGTATACCCACCAGTCCGCTAGTAAGCCGCTTGAAGCAGTGGCTCAGCAGGCGCTTGGTTGTACCCACCTAGCAGCATCTCGTTTATCCAACGACGGACGCGTCCAGTAGTCTCCATCTCTTCTTTCTTGTTATCGAAGCTACCCTTGCTGATGTTTCGGCTGTAATTTTCACAAGGACTACTGGCATCGTCTCGCATCTCGTAACTATCGTCTATCTGGGTAGAACGGTGGTAGCGAGAGTCCATGACTGCCACGCGCGGGTCGCCGGTGGTCTTGCAGTTTCCTTGGTGGAAGCGGTCGGCCCGCTTGCGCCTTGCATCTCTTCTGGTGACTGTCTTGACCTTCTCTCGCACAGCCTCACCCGTCGTACAGGTAGCGATACTAGTGGCAAAGATGTCCTTTGGGATTGAGTGGTGCGAGAACAGGTGAGCTCGACGAGTTGGGCGCTCGCAGCCGTCCCTTTCGGGTTGATCTTGCTGCGTCGTGACAGCTTCATGACGGGCGCGCGGGCTCAGTTCAGTGACTCCCCTTCTATCGTTGAGCTTGGTGGAACCCTAGAAGCAAGCCAGGTTCTTGAGCTTCCAGGATTCTTGGTCGCTGGAGGGTCGCACTGGCAAGCCACGTCGGATGGGCATCATGAAGACATACAGCTTGTGTCTGAGGTCGCTACAACGACCAATTCGATGGTGAAATAGCAGTTGGGGAGTTTCGGATAAGAATGTAAGTCGTGGCGATATGTGTGCTGAATGACAAAGCATGCGCCGCACGCGAGAGATGGCACATTGGCTCGATGATAACAAGTGGTGTAAGAGAAGAGTCCCAACCAGCAACAGAACTCCTCGCTACACATCTTATCGCGATCACGATTGATCACAGCAGGTGAGAGACGGCCTTGTACTCGGGGCCATATACTTGCCAATATGGGACAGGATTCGGTGCGCCGCAAGACTCTGATACTGAATCGAAGCTGAAGCCTCACTCCAAAGAAGTTCGCTCGATAGGGATATGTCCATGGGTATGGTCGAACGGTGAAACTTTGCCCAACCTCAACCAATGCCTCGCTGTCAGTCATTGGTCAGCCGACCCAACGCAGCCACTCACTTCCCAAACCTGCAGACGCCCGGGGCCTAGTATATAGCGACTCTGACAGCCCAGAAATGGGTATTATGTACTTCCCCTTCAAGCAGCCCACATCGAGGGACAGAGCAGTGTACAAATAGCATAGTTAGCCAAGGCTAAATGTCACTAAAGGATTGCAGAACTCGATGGAACAGGACAAAGTCCACTTGTCAGACACTTTTGGAGACGCTGGAGACGCTAGAGAAGCTATAGAAGGGGCGACTCGACATGGCGGAGGAGCGGGGAGCGGTCAACCATAGCAGCAGCAGTGCCAAAAGTACTTTGCCATATGTCTTTTTCGTCATGCCCGGGAACAGCTCTTCGGCGGTTGGGAGGTTCCATAGAAATGTTTCGTTCGTGGTCGAGCGTTTAAAGGGTAGAGGCCCTCACCACCTTCCTTAGTTGCATTCGGGATCGGCTCTTCAACACGACGGGACGTGAGCCTGCGCCAGCTACGCCGCCAGCTACGAACGACAAGAGAACTGCTGCGCAAACGTCCGGCAAACGCGCTTTGGTTCGGTGATGTCGGGCTTGCCGAGGCGTGTTTGGGAATTCAGCGAGAAGGGCGGTGACGTTTATTGGTGTGCAATCTTCTTGGTATCAACGCAATTCTCGCGTCTCTGGCTATGCTCCGTTTGTAGTGGGAAGCCTCGGAGCGAATGGTCGACGCGGTACCCGCATAAGTACTTGGCTGAGTAGATGTTGACTGAGTTCAGAACAGCTTCGATGAGGGTAGCGATGATAATGCCGATAAGTATGTCGACTTTGTTGCTTCTGCTTGGGGGTCCGGGGAATTTGGCAACTATCGGTATCAATCTGGGAGGGTACATGCTGCAGATGACCATTGTAAATAATACAAGCCTACTAACTTTCCTGCGGGTTAGGACATGACAATGTATGTGTCGAGTATAAAATATTTCGGAGTCATGATTGACTGACGAATTCGAGCTCTCGGTCGTGGTACTGAAGTCTTGCAGCGATCTGTAAAGACAGTTTTAGTTCTTGGTATATAATGATGTCAGTGATGATGGCGATAAGAGTGTCATAGCCGTCATAGCAATCATGGGAGCTTGTCTCCTACTCATCGTGATTCGTGACGAAGCGGGACCGTTCACATCGACTCTGCGCTGACTTTCGGTCTGATCGCCGTATGCGTTCAACCAAGAGCAACCTATAACTGCGACAGTATGGTAGAACTGGAATGGAAAGAGATCGTTGTTAAGGATGCCGAGTGGGTGGCCGCGTACATATGCGCACTCCTCGAATTGGGGGCCGCTGTCTGCAGCGTTGTGCTGCGTCACAAGCGGTCGTCAACTAACAGCGAGGCGACGATAACAATTTTCGAATGAGATGGGCCTTTTGGTACTCATGTCGGAAGGCCGAGAGTGGGTGACGATGTCGTGGGAAGCAGGAGGTGAGATGACGTGGTGATGCACGCAGAAGCGCCAAGCCTTGCTCCACCTCAACAACCACCAAGCCGATTGTCTGCAGTACTCTTCCACCGGACTCGGCCCAACATCAGCTGGCTTCCCCGGCCTCGCAACAACACTCTTCAAAACATGAACCCTTCTCTGCCCGGATAAATCTCGCCTTTTCTTAGATTTCGGCGGGTCCTTGGCGCGTCCAACCGCAAAGCCAACGATGTAGCAACCCACGAAAACGCGCCGCCGACAAAACTTACGACTTTGCTCCGGCAGCCGATCGACCATGACCCGACACACCCGCGCCCCAGAACCTTCTTCAGCAGACTCCGGCGGCACACAATTAACTGCCCAGAATGCGCATACGAATGACGGAAAACGAAAGCCACTAAGAGTCACTCCCCTCCAGCCCAGCGCAGCCACCCACTTCCCACGGCCAACAGCCCCCGGGGGATGCGGCACGCAGCGATGCGCACGTCTCAGGCTTCAACACGCTCTCTGCCCGATCCGACGCGCCGCCGACGCGCCGCCGACGCGTCGAGTGGCGCCTCGGGGCCCCCAGACAGACAACCGGCGGTCAGGGTGGCCGGGGCGGTACTCAAGACTGGCCCGCAGGCTACACATGTTCAAGGGCATCGTGCGGACGGCGGACGGCATGCCCAGAAAACATGCCGTGCGTAATGGGCAGGCTGCGAGCAACGAAAGATGGCTACGTCATCGGGCTATTCCTGCCATGGGCAGCATCGAAAGAGTCTTGACGTGGGTTGCCATGTCCACAATCATCTCATGTCTGACCAAGTACTTTGCTGATGTTTGCGCAGATCTCCGTGGCTTTCCCCCTCAAGTAGCTAGACGAACGAGCTCGACGATCACGGCGCCGTATACACCACAGTATATACGGCAGCTCATACGGCGGTTCATACAAGACACCAGGCACGTCGATGCCTGCCAGCGACTACTGTGTGGTGGCATTGCCGGCGTCACCCTCAACTACCCGCTCGATATCGTTCGTGCGCGCCCATCCGTCCACCCGGCGTCGTTCCCCCATCGCAACAAGGCAGGTGACTAGAAGCCACCGGGCAATTGGGCGCTCCCCACAAACATATGCAAGACCAAGGGTGGTTTCCTTCCTACCGTGGCAGATGTCGCACCCCATGTGGGCCTCAACTCCATCGCCTTGGATTGGTGGAGGCTGTGCGCGACAGTCCCCCGTCCCTTGATGAGCAACCTGGTTGCGGCAAAGGAAGAGGGTCTGGTCGGGTAGCTGATGGCTTTGCGGCGGAAGGCCTCAACACGCGGTGCGGCGCCATCACATACCGATGTCGCAGTTTATCGGGCGCCCCTATACTTCGTGGCCAATGCTCTGGACGCGCCGCCTGCTGCTTAAGCCTCATATTATTATCGGGGAGACAGGCATACAACAATCGTATACGAGTTCGCCGCCCTCGTCCTGCTACTCGCTGCTGCAGCCACATAACACACATCCGGGCCGATCGACAACGAAGCACTTCGAAGCACACCATATACCTGAGAAAAGGAGTCATCATCCGCCCAAGCCGATTACTCCGTCGTTCCTCAGAATGCTATGAGCAGTATGGCCGCAGCAATCCGAAAGGAGCAGACCAAGCATCTGGTTCGCCTTCGCCCACTACCAACGCCCATGAACTTCCGTCATCGGCTTACACATTCTGAAGTGAAGCAGGCATCAAACTAGACTCCTGTCCTATCGATCCCGCACACGAACCTTACCGCCTCTATCTAGTAAGCCGCAAACAGCATTGTCTCCCAGCATGTACACACAACAGTATTTTGAACGCCCCTAATGCTGATGCTCGGGTGTGCACGACGATGCCACACCAGAATCCGGTTTCTTCCCCTTCAAGTAGCGGCCTATCGGATGTGCGATGCGATGCCTCCATGTCTTGACGCCTTATGGTCCGCGGGCGTTACAACCAGATTGTATGTCGATGCAAGCCAAAGCGAGAAGGAGGATGGAAATACCTATGCCAGATTGAGGCCGCCGAGCGGGAAGGATAGAGCTGGGTTGGTGAAGCTGGAGGTAGAAGGACGAAGAATGAAGTAGAAGGATAGAGGATGAAGGAGAAGGGCAGGAGAAGATGTACACGGGTAAGGGCTGTAGGCCTAGGAACAAAAGGAGAGGCTGAAGAAAAGGAGAAGAGATAGTAAAGAGAGTGGTGAGAGTTTGGATGAAAAGAAGGGTAGCGATAGCAAGACGAGGCCGCTGGTAGAGAGAAGGAATGGAAGTCGTTGCGGGTGTGTAGTGCAAATACATGGAGGTAGAGACGCTGGTGAAGAGAAGGGTCAGATGTCGGATGGGAAGAAGCGTAATGATGGTCGGATGCAGAACAGTGCTGGTGACAAGAAGGGCGATGCTGATGGGATGAAGAGCTGGTATTTGAAAGGGAAAGCGTTGGTGTTAATAAGAGAAATTAGCGAGAAGTTGGAAAGAAGAGTGGTGCTAGTAAGAAGAAGGGCGGTACTAAAAGACTAGCTATAGTTAATGGAGAAAGAGCCAAAAGGTGACTTGGAAGAAGGGTGACGCTGATGAGATAATGGGCTACATGAAGAGGATAGGACGTTGATTGCGGATTGACGATATTGGACCTACGGGCTCTAGGTGAAGCCTGGGCTATGGTTCACAATTGCCCACGACCTCTGTTGCTTCCAGCAACAGCTCTTTCTCTGCATCTCACGGACGGCGAATACTGCGCGGCTCGGACGTGATGGAACAGACGATAAGCTAGTCAAATGTACCTCCGCCATATATGTCAGAAGACTGAGTTTGGCGATGGATGCCCTTCCGCGAGCCCTTCCGCGAGCCCATCCGCGGACCCTTCCCGGAGGTGAGCCTCATCACCAACCCGACATCCTCCAAAGCCCGCGCCCTTCTCGTCTCTCGTCGAATCAACGACCAGTGAGAGCTGTTTCCAAATCCAACAAAGGAATACATAACGAAGAGCCATTCGTCAGCAAGAAGCCGATGCAACTCTAGAATGGAGGAATCCGACCATATTCCTAATCTCCGGTCATCAACCCATCTCTTTCTTAATATTGTGGCCGCTCGCGTCGAAATTAGGCGGGTCTTAGGCCAGATCGTCATTCGCACCCCGTCTCTTGTACCAGCGCATCTCTAATGTGCGACCACCCAACTCAGTCGATCTTTCTAGTTTAGCAGCATTGTTATCTCCTCGGTCCCCATCTTCGCCTAGTATGACTGTATACCACGTTTCTCGGAGATAGGGTGGAGTGTGTTAATGCTGACGGACGGGACGGCCATCTTGTCGGCGCAGAAAGGGATTGATACCCGTCTTCCGAGTCCCGTAAACGTTGACCGAGCTATTCGCTTTGTCGCGCAAACCGATCGCATTACTCAGTGATGAACAAGATACGTTGCGAGCTAGCACTTTGGCATGTTCCGGCTCGCGGTCCTAAGGGTGATGGTGAGCTTGCTGGTGGCCACATTCGCTGGAAATTCCTCGCTCGACTGCACTCACGACCTCACTGTTCACGTGTTCCTCGTCGCTCAAGATCTGGTAGCTTGATGTCGCTACAGGTTGGCGCGTGTCTGGACCTTTCGAAGACGCGTGCGACGTGAGAGGCCCTTCTAAATGAACGGGGCTATATCGGTGGAACGGGGGAGTGGGCCCAGTAATGTTGGCGGAATCGCGACGCTGCGATTGTCAGCAGGTACCTTACGTTGTGATGGGTCATGGACGACTGGAAACAGTCATTTACCTTTGTCATCTCGCCGTCGTCGAGTGGTCTGTTGTCTTGAGGACGCCAGATTGCCATATTTGGTGAGCAGCGCATCATGTTGTTGCTAGTGAAAGGTCTAAAGGTCGAACGAGATCAAGCAGACGGTCGCTTCGTTGCAAAGTCTGGTCGTTGCTTTCGTTTATCGTGGTGAGCGAGGAGATGCGTTTGCAATGACGTAGTGCTGTGAGCCTAAGCCTGGCAGCTACATGATAAGGGCGGTTATAAACGAAACGCTCTCCGAGTGTGGTGCTGCTGCGATGCTTGCAATGTCTTTCGTTCAGTCTAGTTCTTAACTTGCCATCAGAACTGCTCTACAGGCATTCCATATCACTTCCTGTTCAATTCCGCCCGTATTCATTACGCTAATGTCATCATTGCTGTCTTCTCAGCAGTATCCTGGGATGCGATGGTGTTGACGTGATGGTGATGACAGGATATCATCAGATTACTATCCGTCTCACGCCAAGGACTAAAGTGCGATCCAGTGATGGGCCGGCATCTACTGATTGCGTGGACGGGGTCTTATGGCCTGGAAGATGCCCGTGGTTGGAATGATTGTGGAATAATGCACTCTCGATGGGAGGACGAGGCTGAGTTGCCTGGGAGGCTTCTTCCATCGTGCCCAGCTTCAAAGGTGGAATCTGAAGAAGCCACTTGTCGCTTCCGGTAACGCTTCGTCTTTTTTGACTCTACACCTTCGATCTGTTAATTCGTAGCGATAACCCGTTCTGGCTTCCGTTTCGACGTGTCGGCTTCGTTTTGCGATGTTCCTCAGGACAGTAGGCTGGCCGTCGGTAGTCAGGTTCTCCATGGATTTGTGCACTACAGAAGATGCCGCTGCCGTATAAGCGGACGAAAATCATCGGAACATCTCAAATGCCAAGGTAGCAGTGAGCACGACGAGCTTCAGTATGCGTAGAAACGAATGTGACGGTGTTACCGCGATGGTGTCCTCGCCATGGTTGCTTCAGCAGCCTGGCTCGTCACGTGTCTGCTGGGTGAGCCAATCGGAGAAGGTGGAGGTGCCGCAAAGAGCATCGAACCGCTGCAACCCTCCTACATCTTCCCCTATCAGTCCCCGCGATGAACGGTGCTCTGGTCATATACCCACCGCAAGATACCGCATCTTTGAGACAGGTAGTGATAGCTACGGTCTTGCCCGGGTATATTTGTCGTCATGCGGCTGGAGAAAACCACCAAAGTTCACTGATTGTTGCCCAGGATTGGGAGGTCGCATGTCGCACTTCCAACTTCAAGCACTTCGACTTCATCGACCGACTCGCCATTTCAGTGCATGTTGATAGCGCATTGCCGCATTAACTAGCGTGGGTGTAAGTCTGCTTGCATATACTGCTGCCTACTGTGAAACAAGGTGTTTAGGAAATACACCTGCATTGCGATTATATACTGTGTTACTCAACCGCGTTGTGCCCGCATTTCTGCACCAGCACACTCAACAAAGCAGTAAGTCTGCTTGCAGCAAGATTCTTCCTAGGTAGGTCGATGACGATGGAGAGCTTGTCGCGAGGCTTCACACGCAGGAATCGCTGTGCTGGTGAGTGAGGAAGTACGCCGCAACGCGCAAAAGTGTGAAGAGCGTCACCCACATTGCAGGAAGTCCTTTTTCCGAGAGAGCTTGATTGCGCACCGTCAGTATGCTATGTAAGGTTACAACTCTTCATATCTGTATGCCAGGCTCAGCAGCGCGTGGCTATGGAACTTCTAATGTCGCAGTCTGATCACTGTCCATTACGCAAGCTGGACCTCCACGACCCCGGGGAATCTGCATGCTGCGTTATCACATCAATTAGTGAAGTAAATAAGCATGTGTTGGAATGGGCTTTTGCCCGGGTAGAGTCGATCGCGGTGCCTGACATGTAGAGTCTGAATGCTCGTTCCTCAATTGGGAAGTGACGCGTTAGTTCAAGTGCGATGTCCATGACCAGCGCGCGAGGAACTAGGTACCAGTCCGAACAGAATCAGTATACTCTGGCTTGCTTGTCGACATTTCCTTGACGGTGGGGAGGGGTTATGGAAGAACCGAGGTTTCCAGGGCTGGAGACGAGGACCTAGGCGAACCCGCGATAACGTCACGTGCCAGGCTAGCTTATCGATAATCTTGAAGGCCTCCAGCTTGTCGACGGCCGCTGCACCGGACGCGACACCCAAAGCCTCCACATAGGCCCGACGAGCAGCGAAGGCCGAGCGCGAGACATGCCACAATCAAATTTGGCGCAAACCCTTACTGTGATGCAAAGTCACCCTCGCATACGCCGACGTCGACACTACCACTCCCTCAGACCCCTTGCCGCCGCCGAGACCTGGCGCCCACTTCGCACGCCGTTTAGGACCGAAGACTTCGGCATTCATCTCAAGAACCATGCGCAACGTCCACGCTACGGGCCGCGCACCATGGGAGGAGGCATTGGTTGAGAGGACCCCCGCGGGCTGCCCTTGACCGGACCTGCCCTCAGCAACCCTATGCAGTCTGCAACGGCTACGTCTTGACCACCCACGGAACATCAGTCGGATCGAACGCTCGGTGCATGTATGTATGGAACCAGCATGTGCCGAGTTTCCGGGCGTTTGTACGAAGCCAATGTCAGCCATGCGATTGAGCTCCTTGCACCACATGGCCAAAATCGACGACAAAGATATGGAGACTTGATACAAGGAGAGACTCGGCGCTGGGATAACATCAGGGAGCTGCTGTACTATACGCAACGACACGTCGTCCAATTCCTCCAGCCCGCCGCACCCCCGAATTATCGCGCCTCGCCCGTCGCCTCGACTGATGGCACACGGCCAGCATACGCACACGAAGATAACCAATTGACTCGCTGCTATTGGTAGAGACTGTATATCCGGAATGAGTACGCAATGAGTTCAGCGCTGCTTGCCATCTTCCACCTGGAACAAGTCCCCTCCCAAGAGCTCATGCTTCTTGTGGCGGTCACGCACTTCTTTGCCCCGTTCCCGAACCGGAGCTGTTCATGAGCAACAACGTCGACAATCACAGAACCGGTGGGCTTCAACATCAGAGAGCGTACTTTGCACGAGCGTGGATGCAGCTCCACCGTATCGTCTCTCCGTCCCATACGCCCCGGCTGTCTGCGAGACGGTCAGTACACCGGCCTGCAACGCCACTTCTACCGACATATACGTCCAGCGGCCGGTAGTCAGGGCAAAGTCATAGTTGCACAACGGGGAGACGCCGTGGCAGGTCGAGAGGAGTTCAGCATACGGATAACCACTCGATCTGGCGCCCGACGTGTTCGAAGAGTTCCTG
Source organism: Alternaria triticimaculans (assembly GCF_023758025.1). NCBI lineage: Eukaryota > Fungi > Ascomycota > Dothideomycetes > Pleosporales > Pleosporaceae > Alternaria > Alternaria triticimaculans. The sequence goes on along the minus strand of NW_026055993.1, from coordinate 14,885 downwards.
ATCGCGACGCCGCCCGGGAGCTGCATGGGCAATTGGCCACATCACACTAGAGCCGTTGCCCTCTACGGTCTTCCCCTTGCGATGAGAAGAAACGCGATGCGCTGAGAAAGGCGCGAGAATGGCCGGTAGGTCTCTTCCTTCCCATGCGGAGCAAACCCTTGCTAACAGTTCGCAGTGCTTCGCGACACACTATACTTCAGCATCCTCATGCTCCCTGTACAAGCCCGATCTCGTTGGCGCAACGCCGTTGCAACATTCACGCTTACGCATACGATCGGAGGACGGCTGGGTGGAAGAAGACACCAGGCCTGGGATACACAAGAGCGGTCACAAGGAGAGGATGGCACCGGAGGAAGAGTGCTTGCAATTCCGATGTACTGCCCTGAGCTGATGGCGGCGTCTGGGCGGTCGGACAGCTTGCCATCTCATGAACGAAGTCCAGCAGCTTCCCGCGTGCGACGAGCGTCCCAACGGACGGCCCAGGGTTTGAAGGCCCCCTTCAGTATGCGGCATGCGACGCCCTTGTCTCGCGACATCACGGAGATGCTCACCCATCGAGAGCGTTTAGAGCAGTGACTGGCTTACAAGGCGCGTGGGGGGAGTTTCTGGGTCGACCATCTTCTCGATGCTGGACTGGATGGAGTGGGCAGCAGCTGAACAGGGTTAGGGCATGGGCCAAAGCCGTCGGTCGGTCTACGTTGTGCTTAAATCAGTCGCGCATGAAGCAGCATAGACGAATCATTACAGTCAGCTATGCGCACACCTTCTTTTTATGTGTCGGTAGAGTCGAACTGCCGCCTCCGCGTCGCAAAGTCGTCAGGATCTCACGAGTATCAGCTCGGCGCCAAGGGGCAGGACAATATCTGACTTACCTGCTTTGTCGGCGTTCTCACTCGACCGTGCCAAATGTTCAACTGACTTTCCTCGCCAGGGTGATGCGAGAGCTCCTGTCTGTTGTCGGCCACGGGAAACAAAGAAGACTGAAACGGGGTGATAACGAAAACGACCATCATGCGCACGGAAAGAAGGGCATACTTCGAACAAAGAGATCCGTATCTATCGAGTCGATCCGCCTCCATACCCAACAACCATCGTATGAATCGGGCGCATGTCTCTGGAAGGGCCAACGCATGCGATATGACATGAAGACACGTCAGTTCCATACTTAGACTATATATCAACGCCTCTTTCACAGCATCGCGATACTTGACATGCCATCCTGTCGCGCTACCACGGCAAAAGGCCACCGCTGTCGCCTACCAGCGAGCCGCGCGAAAGTCGGGGGAAATGCTGAACCGCTGAATCGTTGCAGGCACCATATCGAGCAACTGGATGACTTCTTAGGATTGCCTGTGGAGGGCAACGAAAGCCAGGCTACAACCAACGAGACTGAACCAGATCGCCCCATTCTCCAGTCCTCAAGCCCTACTGCCGGTACTCAGACATCTACCAATGTAAGAAACGTTCGATCGACTTCACCACCGACTTCCCAACGAGGAGCGGCCGCGGCTGCACCAAGCACAAAGGCGCCTCATTCTAGTCCATCACCCCCCACGCCGCAAGCAAGACCAGCATCTCCGCACAAGCCGCCACTCATATCATTGCCCATTGAATTCGATCTTATACCCAGTACCTTCGGACTCGGCTCATCTAGCCCTCAATCAGCCAGCATCCGCCCCGGCCCATCTCCACCCGTCACCGATGCCCTACCAGCTCTATCAGAACCAGGGCAGTACTTGGCGACTCCGTCTCAAGATGAATCTATAGCCACATTACCGTCATCATCTTCTGAGATTGTCATCTACCTGGACTACCAACCATCAACACAAACGTACCAGCGTACCATCGCCCTGCGCTCCCTCGAAATCGATCATGAATATATGTCCAATGTCGATCGCGCACGACGCCATGGTTCTGCTCCGCCTGATGTCTCAAGGGGCTTTTGTCGCAAAAGGATCGATCCGCCGCTCCCTAGGTACACGACGCCCGTTAAGAAGCGAAATCTGAAGGGGACGAGCTGGTGGCAGGGTGTTCGTACGGTGATGTAGAGCATGTCAGATCGCTGGAGTAGGGGGGTATGGGGCCCGCGTTGAACAGATTTGAACGCGGGTCTGAGGCATCGTGAAAGTGTGCTCGGGAGAGCGAAGTTTGTTGTATAGTAGTCATAATGATGTTGGGAAAAGTTGGAATCAGAGCTTGTCTTGAAACATCCTTTCTCGTTTGTGGAACGCTCTGATATAACTCCTCGTGATGTTGTGAGGTTCAACATGCGCCTTTATACACTGCCCGTTGCTATCACGCCTATAGTAGAATAATGTCTCCTGGATAGTGAAGAATCAGTCACTACTAGCGAGATTCTCGTTGAAACGATGAACATGACAACATGCAGCATTTATGGCTTGAATTACATACTGTCTTAGCCTTCTCCGCCGCACGCTAATTAACAAGTGCGGCATAAAGTTGCAGGAGTTAAGAGTCAACATTAAAGACTGCAGCTGCGTGGAACGGCTTCTGAAGAACACCCGTAGATGAATTACGCTTAGCAAGATTGACTTAGACTGTTTCTGCCCGGACATAATCGCTATGGGTCTCACGGTACTTTGTATAGACCTAGTGATTGCGGGCAAGAGCGCGACGGCATAGCACATCATGCAAAACCTAATCACACTACTTTCTAATATCCATTTGTTCTCGGAGGACACCTTTAGATTTACTGTGTTATAACGACGGTGAAAGGTGGTGAACGCCAATTGTTACTACTTCGGCTTGACTTGGTATCCTATGAAGCGGCGGATTTGCGATCGACCATCTGGATAGTGGACCACCAGCCTTGTAGACCGCAGATGAGATTTCTCGTCAATACAGCAGCGCGCTCGAGATGGCCAACCTGATCCGACTGGTGTGGTGGTACCGCTCCGCCACTGAAGGCGCTGGGATGTGAGGAGGACGTCTTGGTGCCTCGGTCGAGAAACGCGAGAACACGAGCGCGACACCTGATCACGCGAGCGACTTGGCCGTTTCAGGACTCGCGCGTGGACTTTGACGTTTCGAGCCCAAGACAATGTGCGAAACCAACTACGACGAGCGCAAGTCCAGCACCCCGAAAGCACCATCGCGCATTTACGCCGCAGAGAAGGCGATCTAACTCAACGATGCGACGAAGTGCGGACGTTTCAACGGCGCCGTGAAGGGGCCGTTGCGATGGGATCTGGCAGCGCCCCGTAAGAACCCAGAGGCACCTCATTGCCGCCCACGTTGCCGCGCGCGCACAACCTACAATCGGAGAGCGTTCAGATCCCCGGAAGTAGCGATATCATGGATCTGCCTCTTGTCGACGGTGGGAAGAATGAACCAGGGGCGGTGGCACCGCTGGGATTTGGCTGGTGTTTTCACTGCGCCCAAGTAGCGAGCTTGCGCTACCAATTGATTACAATACCCTATTGCTAACTTACCCGGGCAAAACGCTGCCCACCAGCGAGCACACTTCACGAAGATTTTACCGATCATACAAACCCTGTATGTGGGTGGTTGCGCAGCGCGTATAAGATGCCTTTCGGGCAGTCGAAAGCCGCTTGGTCAGGCGCCAGATCATTATAGGTTTCGGGGTCAAGAAGCTGGGGGCCCCGGCGCGATGTCTTGGATTTGCCTCGCAGCGACGCGAACATGAAGCCACTGAAGTGTCCGGATGCTTTACCCTAGTAATGCATGCTCTTCGCTCGCACCTCCATGGCCCAGAATCACCTCTCGCATTCCGCCAACGTATACGAAGGCGTCTGCACGCGCCTCACTACACTGCCACAGTGGTAAGACATTTCGAACCCCCCGTAACTACATTCCCTTACCTCCAGGTAGCTAAACGGGGTAGTGCAGATGCGTCGACAGCCTTTTGCTATAGAGTCGCGGGCTCTCAATAATGGCCCATAAGAAGCCGCCGCGCTGCCAAAACACCCCTCGTTCGCTCGCATCTCCTATATAAAAGCTCCGCCAACGACACATTCGTTATGCGCTCCTTTCGATCGACCGCCGGCTTTTCCCCTGGCTACCCACGGCCTGACGTCGCCAAACCCTGGATCCAGCCACCAACGAGAAACATGCATCCAATAAGTAACCTGGCCATTGCAAATTTGGGAAACCAACCACCGCCGCATGTCTTCCCCGGGTGAGTTGCATCACTCACTTTCCTTCGAGAGCTGAACCCCACATCGGAAGAGGATGAAAGTGACGGTGGATTCTTGGCCGGAGGTGGTGCAAACGCGCGACAGCAGAACTGTCATGGCCCCCAATACCGGCTGACCTGTGCAGTCGAATTGATACTACCTGGAGTGTTGCGACACTTGGCAAAGTAGTTGGTGAGGCATCAGCCATTGGGGCGAAGATGGCTCTACACATACCGCCATTCACTTTCGACGATCAGTACAAGCTGGTAAGAGCGCTCGAGAACGGTCTGGAATGGTGCAAGTACACCGCAGGTACATTCTCTCTCTTGTCATAGTGCTGCAATACATCAGCTCGGCTACTTGCTCACGGGTGGTTGAGGCTGGCGCAGGCCTCGAACGTCGAAAACACAACGCATCGTGGAATGTGCGCATCTCCAATATCGAGCTCCAAGGGCGATACAATAACGCCGCGCATGATAGGCCATTAGCAAGGTCATGAAGCCCTGATCGCAGGTTGCCACTCGTTTGGGCCATCTTCCACGATATCAGACTGGAACGAGTGCGACTTCTCCGGCTTGATCAGCGGCTGCATCTCCAATGGATTTATGTTAGTTCAAAAGTGCATAGAGAGCGGCGTGATCCGCTTGGACGTACTCAACACCAACCGAAAGCATCGGCGGATGCGATTGTCGCTAGCTCATCTGATGTCGCATGACGCCAGGTACTGAACGCCGCCCGCCGCAATGTCTCGCGTTAAGCGGCTTGGTGCGAGCGACTGAAGCCTTGATTACAGCGTAAGCATGAACGGTGTTGAAGGACTATGCGAGCGCGCAAGTGATCGAACGAGAGCTGTTCGCATACCCCAAGTTCGTCTTGCTGCACTCGCGACACCAGCACGATCCAGTAGGAGAAGATGCCATACGTTTGTGATTGGACAATCACTCAATATCGCATCAAGCTCTCCGTTTTGGCCATAATGGTGGTCCTCCACTGCACACGCGAACTCACCGGAGCGGCCAGAAGTTGTGATGTTGGTGATGGCGTTGCTCTTGCCTCGCTGGACGTTGAGGTCGCGCCCACACCCTGCTCCTGCTGCATCAGATCAGGCCACAGCTTTGAGCCACCCACCTCTTTCCAGCTCAACGGGAATATTACTCGGGCAGAGATGTGTGCAAGGGCAAGCGGGCAGACAGTTATACCAGCTCGCAGTGCATTGCGTGCGAACAGGGTACCTGTGCACAGGTGGCTGCATATGGTCCGAACAATTCTCGAGTCGGTCATCGAACATGTTCAAACATGTCCAGTCAGACTGACGGCGCTAGAAGCGACGCACCCTGTTCGAGCCTCGTGTTCGACCATTGTGGAGTTTCGAATGTCTATTGATGGCCTCTTCGCTCTGGTCAGCGTTGGGGAGCAGGGTTGTCCGCGTAATGGTGTAATGCTCCTGTCTACTGCTATTTGATCTACTCCAGCTTGCTGGGCCGATAACACATGATCGCGAGCTTGCGTCTTGTGGTCTTTCACCCGAACCAGAGTAGGGGTTAAGATGTTGGTAGGTAGTCTTGTGGCGGTAGACAGTGAGTTGCAGATTCAGTTCGGTCTTCTCTGTTTTGCACTTTTCGCTGCATTACTCCAGGCTGCATCTCTCCCTTTTTGCTTCATTAATCAAATTTTGCCGGGGATGAGCGATCTGGGGATGTCCGCCGTGCCTCCAGAGACAGTGGTGGTTGGCTCCTGCCTCGACGAAGCAGGGCTTGAGTCTGAGGCAGGAGTATGTTACTTCCTTCCCCAACGAAGCAGATCATGGCGTCACGCATCAGCCCACACCTCAACATATAATGAGCGATTTCCGCGAGAAGTTTACGTTCCTCAGCACTACACCTCACTTTACCTTCATCACAATCCTTCACAATGGGCAGCTCTCTCTCCACCCCATCACGCCCACCAGTCCCCTCCTACGCCCAGCAAACCCTCTCCACCGCTGCCAAGCGCAAGCCATCATCAAGACCGCCGACCCCACCATTACGTATGACATCGGCGCCGCACCCAAGCAGCAGCGTGCTGATGTCTGGGGCTGAGGGTGAAACCGAAGCCGACGTTGAGCGCGCACGACGAGCCACAACACCTCCACAGCATGAGTCTTCGTCTGCATTTGTTGATTGGCCTACGGGCATGAACTCTTCACTTCTCTCGCCGACCCAGCGCACGGTTGAGGATGAGAACGAGGATGATGAGGAGGACGAAGACGAGGCTGAGGATGAGGATGAGGATGAAGACCTTCCCCTCCCGCCCTCCGACGCACCACTACCACCCGATGATGAGGATGAAATCTCATCATGTCTCTCGTCTCCACCACATTCAATGTCATCGCCATCACCTTCGCCATCACCACCATCATCACCATCATCACCATCACCCAAGAAGCGCAAGCCGAAGAAGCGCAAGACGGCCGCAGAGAAGGTTGCGCTGTGGAAAGCAAAGCAGGATGCTGCGGATGTCACCAAAGCGACGCGCAGCAACGTCAACAGGGGTTTAGCCACGCTGGACTTGAGGAAGTGGGTTGGTCATGATGGCGCTGCCGAGACTCAGGTGAAGAGAGTGGGTGAGGATCTGGCGAAGGGTGTTGGAAAGCGACGTCGTCGCCGTTGAGCTAGAAGAACATGAATGAACAACACTTTCCTCTTGACACGTTGACAGCTCACATATGTTGATGTTATTCTTGATTCCCATTAATTGCTTCTCGGGCTTACTTACATCTCAATACAATTCCTCGTCTATATTCTCACCAACCCATAAATTTACTTGCAGCAATACAGGGCTGCAAAACTGGCCAAACAAACTCTTTCTGAGTTGGTTCTGATCTCTCGCGCAAGTCGCTAATCACGTATCGGGCTTTGAAGACGCATGCTATAACCCGATGCATCACAGCGCAGGACGAAGATGAAGCAAATGTCTGAGAGTGCGGCGCAAGATTGCAGAAGGCCATCACCTCCAGCCACTGCGGTCGCGATTCTGATCGTATGCAAATGGTTCAGCACACGACATCGAAGCCTTGATCTGGAATACAGTGTGTTGCGGCGGTCTTGACGACCCTCAGATCGTCCAAGTCGTTACTGCGCAAGCGGTGCAATCGACCGAACTTGATGAGCGAGATGTTACCGTCATCATGTGTCGTTGGCCTCGCGATGCGATCAGAAGGCTTTGCGCAATGCAATGCTCTTAATCTGATCGCTGGGTAGATGCAACCACAATCGCGGCGATGATGAACGAGAGGAATACACTTCCCGGACACAGTCTTTGTAAGTTGCACAGCATTATTTATGGAAGTAACGTGTCTAGCCTTCCAGATTATCTAATATCGGTATTAGTTTGCACCTGGCCGATCCCTCTAATAGCGGCTAGAGGAAGATGCTTTTTACGACTCGACCGAGAGACATCTTACCTGGCAGAATGTATATCAGTGTCGATCGAACAGTTCTTTGCGTTCGGGATCACGTGCTGTAGTGACTGTCGTGCTAGTTGCATCTACAAGATTCCGCAGGACTTATGTTGCTACTGCTCCCGCTTTACCATAAATTCTAGTACGGCGAAAACGGCAGCCTTTAAGGCCACGACACAGATCAACCGGGCAAGATGTATGCAAGCTTCTTAGAAGAATTTTGTTACAGCTGCACTCGACCGTTCAATCTTTCATACGTAGCGCCCGAAGTTTGTTTGGACTTGATAACGCACTCTTTTCTACTCCGTTCAATATCTTCACAAATGCTATAAAGTGAATAAAGAGTAAGATAAGCACCTGATTGCGATCTCGATAGAGGCCACTGGAATATTGCAGACTTGAAGTCGGGGTTACCGTTGCAGATGGAACCGGGATGAAGCATTCACGTTACTGCTGTTCATTCGAAATCACGCCATTCGCGCAGCCTCAGAGGATCTCCAAAGATGCAACCTTCCTGTTGACATTTAAGCCGTTTCCAGGAGATATGCTGGATTGACGCGGACTATACAACACGTCTGCGATCGAGACTTGACGTGCTCGGAAAGACGATGGTGTGACTTTGCGCCCTGGACACAAAGACTGAGGCATAGCCAGACTGATGTGGATTGTTCGAGGACGAGATGCGAGGATGGAGAGCAGGCCTAATAGCATGCTCTTCAGTCAGACTTGGTGCCAGCAGGAAGAAAGACGTTGATGTGGCACGGCAGCGTGGCTATAAACGCTCGCAAATGACAGGGTCAAAGCTTTGGACGCAATGGACGAAAGCAGAGCGGGCGTTGGAAAGGAATATGACACGCAGCAGTGGTTCCGAATTAGTCTACGCTATGGGACGTATATCTAGTCTGCTAGACGCGCGCATACTCTACGTCCACTATAGCTGCAGCATAACCACCCGCCACTACCCCCGCAGAACATGTCATCCCCCTACAGCAGCAGCGGAAGCAAGGACTTCTTCCAACCCCCTCCCTGGTGGTGCGGTCGAACGAAGTCCAGCCTCAAGTGCCGCACAAGTGCCACTTGCGTTCAAAAGGCTGACCTGCCATGCTTGCATCGTGACGAGACTGTCGTCTCTCGCTATCCGGGTCACGTACGAATGTCCATTCCAGCCCAACAGTCATATCCCTCATCCTTGTACGTCTAGTGTCGATTAGCTAGGTGAGGTGTTCGTCGTGGCTCGGGCGAGGGAGGCTCAGGAAAGAGGCCTAGTGTCGCAATCGTATGCGAGATCGAGCGTACGGGAATGATGGTATGTCGGTACCATGGGGGCTATGTAGAAGGTGGTCGCATACGTATCGTGCTATCGTGCTGCTGAATGTCAATGCTGTGGTCCTTGCGACGCGACCGATCCTGTCGCAACAAGCGAACTGAGCCATATTCCGGTCAGCATTGGTTGAATGAGTTTACCTCTGGCCGTCTGGCTCCGCGTCAGTCCTCCTCAGGCCATGAGCTTAGGACTTTTTGTACTTTGTCCTGCTCGTCTATACTTGCGTGTGGTTGGACGCCATTGGACCGGTGGCAGCTGCAGGCAATTGGCACACCGAGCCGCAGTCGCCCCGTATGCCCTCACATCGTCTCCGCGTGCTGTGTGTGGCTGACGGCGACTCTGAGCATCGGTTGCGATCAAGATTAAAAGGCAATTGCTCTCCGGTCGATGAAGTCATGGTTGGGGGGCGAGGAGTCGCAGGCTTGTCATTGCGTAGTCGTTCTGGTCGCTGGGTCGCTGGGCCACCGGCAAATGTGTCGAAACCTACAATGGGGTCAGCCGGGGTCTCAGCATTAAGCACAGCCCAAATCACTCTGGCGCTGCCGCCTCGCCGGAGATTGCGAAAGCCAAGATACCGCCTTCTACAGTCGAAGATTCACCACCGGCTGAAGCAATTGCACACTTGGTGATCGCCTTCCTGAGTTCTGGGGTTTGATATTGTAGCGGGCGGATGGGCGGGGAGGTTGAGCTGGCCGCCCGGGCTTTCTGATGGACCGGTACGCGTTGCAGCGATCGCGACGCGGAAGACAGGGAGTATTTCCTTTTGTTTGACCGCGCTCGATGCCTGAGTTCTCCCTGCTCACTCGTCTACAACCACACCAGCAGCCATGGCGCGCGCATGTAGTTTGTCCTGGGCCAACATCTCGAAGATACCCACCTCCTCGGTCCGACCGCCGATGCTCTCCATGTGTTTGTCGCGTGGGATGCCAAATGACTCTGGCTGATTCCGTCGCATGGGTTTCAGGTACGGTCCACTTCTTTTGGAGGGACGATCGCTTTTGTATGGTGGCGGTAGTGGTCGCAGACGTGGGTGACGGGCCTCCCATCCAGACTACATGGTAAGGTGACAAGTGTTCCATCTGGAAGACGTCATATGGCGTAGCGACTGCAGCGCATCTTGCTTGCATCACGACGAGCAGGTGGGGCAGATCGTTTTGAGGTGGTAGGAGAGTGCGTGCGTAGGAGGAGCGTCGCGATCGTGGATATTGTTGGTGGAAAGCCGGATCTTGGGGCGAGCATGTAGACTTATTGCGCGTGTCTGGGACTGTCAGAGATGACACTAGAGAGGTGAGAAGGAGTGTCGTAGAAGTGACTGACCACTGATTGGGACTGCGGTGAAGATGATGGCGACCAAGGTCACTCAGCAAAGAGATCGGCGGTGCGCAAAGACCATGGGCCTCGGGTGTCGCGCTGACCACCTCGATCATCACTGGACGTGTTGCGGATGGCCGTGGTGTGTGAATATGGTGGGATTGGGTTGTTGCGAGCGATGCGACGCGAATGACTGACTGGGCTGGCGGCGCTCCCAGCTATCCCCATGGCGGGTAATTCTTGGCGTAATCGCGGCTCCGGGCGCAACTCTTCAGCCTGCGCTGGGAGAGACACGGCAATATGCGCGAATGAAGTAGCCGAAAACGTTGCTGCCATATTGAGATGGATAAGGCACGGTGTATGAGGAAATGGCGACGGTGGGGTGGTTGAGGTGCGTCCGCGTAACTCGGGCACTAGGGCTTGCCGCCAAGGCGCACGTAGATTAGTGCTGCGGACTTTCCCAGTTGCTGATTAGTTGCCGCCGCACTCCCGAGCTGAGTCCTCTTCGCCTATCTAGGCAACATCATCCTTTATTATCGACACCTCGCGCACCCATTCTTTTATTTGCATCAGGAGCTAACCAGCATCTCTCGACACGTTCGCATAGTCTTCAAAACTAAAATCACACTACGCACCCACGCTTTTATATTAGCAGTCGCAGCGAAACTCTAGTCTAAATAGGTTTCTGCCATCCCTCTACCCAGAGTTGCCCATTGCATTCCTCATGTAGACCATAAGTCGCAGAACGCGTTGCGCTATCTCGCTACCACCAGCGAATATGTCCCTTCATGCGACGTTTCCATCACGAGAAGCGCATCAAGATCGCCTCCTTATTCTCATGCTTCCTAATTGGAAGATGCGCATGCTTGGAAGGGACTGAAAGTGGAGCTGCGACATCAACCCATCGCTGAGCACCATTCGCAATTTGTGTCATGGATGTGAGCAGCGAAGAGTCCTCTTTCAGTTGATCAACGAAGGCAGAACTATCCGCCTGGAACGTAACAGGAGCTCAACTTCCTGGCAATGTCGACGTGTCGTAACGCGCCGCTCGAAATACCAGATCGACCCCGGTTGGCCCGGGCGACTGGACAACATGGGACTCGTAGATATTCCACATCTCGATACCGAAGTTCTTGCTCATCTCATCAATCTTGCAATATCGCTGATACAGTCAGCCTCGCAGTGCTACTTCCACCTTCATGGGCTAGCAGATACAATGAGGGTCGCCATCTTCAAACCTTTGGGGGACTTCAGAGTGAACTTCTATATGCACACCCAGGTACAACACGCCGCGAAGAGCTAGCAGATAACGCTTCAATGGGTACAATAGTAGCATGCCTTATTCATCACACTGCATCGCAATAGCAGCAGGGTTGCAGCTCACTAAACAGTATTCGTTGTTAATACACGTCGTCATATCGACTCTTCCCTAAAGGAACATCCTGATGCGCCCCTAATATCCCGATTGACTCACCAACGACCGATAGCAACATTGTACCCGTTGTAAGGCCTTAGTGAGATTGCCGTATCGCAAGACGTGTTTCATCCAGCGGAAGAAGAGCGTCAGTTACACAATATATTACAGGCACCCAGCTAGGATAAGGTTTAAGCTGCGGGTAAGATGCCTTCTGTAATACTTCGGTAAGCTACTAGCATTGCTGACAAGCCGTAATAGACGCTTGGCCACTAATATTAACATGTTGCGGGTTGTTAACGTGGCGCCTAACTAAAGCTTACATATCGTAGAATACTTTAAGAAGATTATAGATCAAGTTATGTAATTCTTATTTACTCTACAAAGTACCTCTACTGTATAACTTAACTAGAGCTCTTCTTAGAGAAGCTCTTTATGTAAAAAGACACTAAACTAGCCTAGAGTTGTAGGTTATTAATCTGCTATTTATTTCAAGCTATACAACACTAATACTCTCTTCGAACTTATACGCGTCTAATGTTTTAGATATTATTATACTTTAGACTACGAAGATATCTATGCTATATAATCTATTCTTGTTTATTTCTGCAGAATGCTAGACGCGCTGTCTATCTATTAAGACAAGATTATTATAAGTTATTAAATTAAGACTAGTAATAGAACGTTAGTAAGTGCGTTAGTAAAGTTATAAGTTCTTAATCTAAAGATACTTCTTCTCTCTTTTTAAGAGTGCTAGATTATATATATATATATAGATATTAGAAGTTATAAGTTACTTATTATAATAGCTTATTAATTAGTAAAGCTAATTCTATTAGCTAGCCTATTAATTCTAACACTAGCACTCTAATATAACTAGTGTACTAGAAACCTACTACTTTCTTCTCTAAATTTAGTATTATATAAAGACGTCTTTTACTCTATACTTAAGACTATAATTTCTATTTCTATCTAAGAAGTTACTAGAACTAATAGTAGTTATAGAGCTATAATAGCTAGCTTACTCTTATATACTAACTACTATAGATAATTTTTCTATTTTAGTTTAATAAATAACCTTAGGTAATTAGCTAGACTAGTAGGTTTTAGACTATATATTAAGCTGCCTAAGATAGAGGTTATATAAATAGCTATAGAAGAAAATTTTATATTACTAATATAAGAGAGTCTTATTAAGCTTTTAAAGAACGTAAATAGCTTACACTCTAATATTTACTACTAAGCTAGCTATATATAGATAGAATAATAATATTATTATACTCTACCTCTACTCTAACTATAGTAACTAGAAACTACGTAAGGTCTATAAGCTTATTATAGTATAATAGTATATACCTAAGAAAATTAAAGCTTTATTTCTTTGTAATAATAGCGTTATTAATCTACTTTAGAGTAAAGTATATATATTCTAGCCTACAGCTAAAGAACTTCTATTTAGTGTTACTAATAGTATAGGTATTTTAGAGCCTTTAAGTTACTAGCACTAGAAAAAGAAATTATTCTAGATAAGTAAAAGATATACGCGCAATCTCTACGTAATAGATTATAGACGTAGTACACTAGATAGAATAAATAATATAAGCACGTGCTTTCTTAATAAAGAGCTAGATAACTTTTACTATTCTATTATAGTTCTATATACTTAATCTATATTAATATAAGGCTATCTATTATATTATTATAGTCTACTATAGTTAATAGCTTTATTAATATAGTGTATAGTATTTTAATATATAAGTAATAGAATAAGTAGATAATATAAGCCTTACTAATTAACTTTATATACTTTATTAAGCGTGTTACTAATATAATATCTTTCTTATTATCTAAATAGTGCTTTGTATTTAGGTAGGCGTAATATAGATATAAAACTAATCTACTAATAAAGAGCTTCTCTTAACTATTTATAACTCTAGCTTTATACTACTTATAATAGTAAGTCTATTAAGACTATATAGATACTATTAATACTTTAGATAAGTCTAGTAAACGTCTTTATATTTAAGTAACGCTATCTATAGCTATACCTAGTTAGAGCTTTACTTTAGTCTTCTATAGCCTTTCTATACGTGTATTTAATATAAATATATATATAAGCTTTCTATTTATTATTATTAATTATTTAGTTATTATAACTACTTATAAGTAATAATAAAAGAGTATATTTAGAGTCTTAGAGAGGTAGATATTATAAATATAAAGCTTTTTACCTTTATTATTAGCGTATAACCTTATTTATATAGATATAATTTATATTTATATTAAGGTACTTTATATATATACGCGTATACTAAGTTTATAAAGATAAAGATTATATATAACTTTAAGGCGCCTAAGTAGATAGTTAGGTATATAAAGCCTTACTTACTATAAGCCTATTTAATAGAGTTAGATTTTAAGCTTATATTAACTAAATCTACTAGGCTCTACTATAGAGAGAATTAAAGATATAAGTAATAGACTATAAACTACTTTTATATTACGCTCTTCTAAAACTACCTCTAATTTAATACTATTATTCTACTAGTAGAAAGGTAGAAACACTCTTAAAGCAATATAAGTAGTTAGCTAGCTATAGTAGTAATATCTAGTAGCGCCTAGTTAAGAGAAATTCTAGAGAATAAATTAATACTTATTTAATAGTTTTAATTAACTAATAATACTATTACTAATATTTTTTTACTTATTTTAGCGTAATATATACTATTTACTTATTTTTATACTTATAACTTAAGTATACTAATATAGTATCTTAGCTATTTAAGCTTTATTTTTTCTTTAAATAGCTTTTTTATAAAGTCTATATTTCTTTTACTTATAATTTTATTTATACTTTATTTTTATTAAAACTTAGTAAGAGTATTAATTTAATACTTAATAACTTTTTTTAATATACTTTTTTTATTATTACTTTAGTAAAAGTAGAAAACTTATAAAAAAATATACTAGCTAGTATATAAAATAATACTAGCTTTTTTAATATTAACTTATACTATAACTATATTATTAGTATTTATTTTTTATTTAATACTAGTAATATTTTTTTTAAATACTAAAGCTAAGTTACTACTAATATTATAGCTATAAAGTTTTTTAATTTTATACTATAGCTATAAAAAGAGTAACTTATTATTAAAAAAAAAAGTAAAAGTTAGGGTTAGGGTTAGGGTTAGGGTTAGGGTTAGGGTTAGGGTTAGGGTTAGGGTTAGGGTTAGGGTT